>NW_022991217.1:0-29993 GCF_902827175.1 Gymnodraco acuticeps
ACAAACGACCAAAAGATGGACCCAGCAGACAGCCTGTACGAGGTGACGTACAACCTAATTGGCTTTAAAAACGACTGTCGATATGCCTCCATTACTGAAGAGAGGCAGTCAATTATCTCAATGGCACGCCAAGAAGTAACCTCAAGGCCCTGGTTAAAGGAGTTACTTCCCGAGTGGGTGGAGGACTTTTTCGGTAGCTTTGAGGTCAAACCTGTTTCCCGGCCTGCTAGCCCCTGGCATGCTAGCCCCCTGCCGGCCACAGTTCCCAACAAGGCTCCTTTCAAGGACCCTTTCGCTGGGTCTCGTCTGGCTTTTGGAGGACCTCTGAGCCTCCACAAGGCTTCAAGGCAGCATGGAAGGAAACGCAAGGCCAGGATTCCAGCACCGGCAGCCATGGTTCCGACTCCGGTCCTAGCCCCAGCAGCCATGTTTCCGGCTCCAGAACCGGACCTTACAGCCATGTTTCCGGCTCCAGAACCGGACCTTACAGCCATGTTTCCGGCTCCAGAACCGGACCTTACAGCCATGTTTCCGGCTTCAGAACCGGACCTTACAGCCATGTTTCCGGCTCCAGAACCGGACCTTACAGCCATGTTTCCGGCTTCAGAACCGGACCTTACAGCCATGATTCTGGCTTCAATTCCGGACCCTGCAGCCATGGTTCCAGACCCAGCTCTTGCCCCAGCTGCCATAGTCCCTTCTCTAGTCTCTTCTCTGGTCCCCTCTCTAGTCTCTTCTCGAGTTCCCCCTCTAGTCCCTTCTCTAGACCCTTCTATAGTCCCTTCCCTAGTCCCTTCTCTGGTCCCTTCTCTAGTCTCTTCTCGAGTTCCCCCTCTAGTCCCATCCCAAGTCCCTTCTCTAGTCCCTTCTCTGGTCCCTTCTCTAGTCCCTTCTCTGGTCCCCTCTCTAGTCTCTTCTCGAGTTCCCCCTCTAGTCCCATCCCAAGTCCCTTCTCTGGTCCCCTCTCTAGTGTCTTCTCGAGTTCCCCCTCTAGTCCCTTCTCTAGTCCCTCCTCAGGTCACTTCTCTAGTCCTTTCTCAAGTCTCTCCTCTAGTCTCTCCTCTAGTCCCATCTCCAGTCCCTCCTTTAGTCCCTTCCCTAGTCCCTTCTCAAATCCCATCTCAAGTCCCCTCTCGAGTTCCCTCTCCAGTCCCAACTCAAGTCCTTACTGAAGTGCTGTTGGAGGTTCCGCTGGGGCTCCTGCCAACCCTATGTCCTGTCCCGTTGGGGGTCCCGCCGACTACTCTCCTCCCGGGGGTCCTGCCAACCCTACGTCCTGTGCCGATGGAGGTTCTGCTCGGGGTCCTGCCGGCTCCATGTCCAGTCCCGTTGGAGGTCCCGCCGACTACTCTCCTGCCGGGGGTCCTGCCAACCCCTTGTCCTGTCCCGTTGGAGGTCCCGCCGTCTACTCTCCTGCCGGGGGTCCTGCCAGCTCCTTGTCCTGTTCCGTTGGAGGCCCCGCCATCCTCTGTCTCGCCGGTGGTCCTTCCTGCCCGGGCTCCGGAGCTCTCTGGTCTTCGCCCTCGAGCCCGGCCCCCTGAGAGCCGCGGTCTTCGCCCTCGATCCCGGCCCTCTGTGAGCCGTGGTCTTCGCCCTCGAGCCCGGCCCCCTGAGAGCTGCGGTCTTCGCCCTCGATCCGGCCCTCTGTGAGCCGTGGTCTTCGCCCGCTATCCCGGCCCCCTGACACTTCCTGCCGCTGCCTTCGCCCTCATGCTCAGCCGCCAGAGTCCCCCACCTTAGACTCTGCCTTGCCCCCGGGCCGTCCGCCCGAGATCCCTTCCTGGTCCTCTGCTGTGCCTCTGGGCGGTCAGCTCAGTCCCGTCCTCCTGACCCCCTCCACCCACCCTGGTGGCCTAGTGATAAAGTAGAGACACTACATACTGATATACACCTGAACATCAGCAGGAGAGGACTCTTTAAAGACATTGGTTTGAAGACATCTGAACATATATTTAGTGCTATGTTTGCATACTTTTGACACCAAACGGTTAACCTTATATGGAGGCACTAATTGTAGATGTATCAATAATTCAAACACTAGTTTTGTGGCGTTTTAACGATTTATGCCGTTTTCTTCTGACTAAATTGACTCAAAGATGAGATGAATCAGATCTTATGGCCTCAACATCAATATTAGAGATACATCACCTCATGGTTTAACTTACCAACACCACTTTTTGTATTTATTAGGTTCAATTTAAACTCTTCAGGAATGATTTTTCTGCCGAATGAATACTGTAAAAATCCATAAAGGGACATTTTTTAGCAAATTCCATGGGGAATATTCCAGGAAAAGTGCCTCGTACACATCTCTTTGTCTTTGTTTCATAAAGCTGTACTTTATTTCCTGTGTGGGTGAGAGATCTATTTCCAACATCATCTCAGCCTCAAAGTAAATGAAAAAGTCGACCTCTGCTTCTCTTACCGTCTTAAATGTCAAACAGCAAAGGTTCACTGTGTTCAGAAACGCTGTAATTAACTTCTTCTTGCTGTACACTTACCGAGGAATACAAAGGGCAAACATCAGAAACCGTTAGACTTCATGGGTCCGGAGACATTAAGAAGCTTCAGCTCCATTAGAGCGGCTGCGTACATGAAAGAAAAACACATTTGCAACACAAAGGTTTGTATAGTAGCTATTACTATTAGGTCTCCAAAAATATTGGATAAAAAAATTATGTTATCTATTTTCTAATTTGGACAAGACTGGATTTCCAGGCCCCCAGAACATACATTTAGCCAAATAATGTGAATATAATACCTTGCTCTATATCTTGTTAATTCAACATGTATATTTTCTACTTTCTTGTTTATTTCTTGTCTTTTAATTTTTATTGTACAATGCCATGTCTCTTTTTATGCAACAAACATTTCCCAAATTGGGATCAATAAAGTACTTTTTATCTTATAAATTACTTGTCCAGAATAAATTATGAATGAGTTAAGAGTATTTCACAAGGATGTATAATAAGAACTGGATGCAGCGTGGGAGGCGGGGTCAAAAATGAGGACAAAATGGCCCAACTTTTGAGAGAGCGAGACGTCACAGATTACCCAGCATGCCTGGCTGTCAGAGCAGAAGAACCAAGCCCCCAGGAAGTGCGCCGGAGTCTGATGAGAATATTCGTAGTGGCCAAACGGCGGTACTACACTTCCGTTTGGTTGCCAGGCCCGGAAACACTTTTTCCCATTGACTTACATTGGGAAAGAGTGGTCTGTAAATCGTTGGATAATTTTTTTGAAACTAAATAAACAACCCAGTATGAACACTTGTATAGCCCTTATTAAAAACATTCGTTCCTCAAGTTGTAAAAATGTGCTAATAACGTTATTCTGAGAGTTATTTCCCTCTGCATTATGAACGCGCATCTAACCCACGGGACCGCGCCGCCCGGCACGTTCATGTGATGTGACGTGTTCAGCACTACATGCGTTTATCTTTACCCATGGATGCAATAACAACGGACCATATCGCCTTACTGCCACGGAGCTGTAATAATGGATATATTGCACATGTTTGCTGTAATTCATCATTTGTAAAATATTATACTACATGGGCTGTATGATGTAAATCTTGTACCGTAAATGTTGTATTAAATAAAGTTAATATTACCGATGTAGATTAACGTTCCTGTAGCTTCTTATTGCACTTGCAATTGTTTTAGTTACTTGTGGGCTACTTAACATGAATAATCAGTTACTATCCTTTTACTCCATCACATTTCAAAAATAAAGAGGCTATTGTTATTTTAACTCCACCACAGTAATCCATCATCAGCTTTACTTTTTAGATAAAGTTTTAACTCACAATTGATCATAACAGGCTTCAACATATACATTTGTATATATTACCAAGTGGTTTCATGTACAACCCACACAAGTATCATGCTAAATGAAGCTCTGTTGCTTGGATATCACCCTGATGTCAGCGTAATATAAAAGTACATAACGATTGATGTGTAATTTAGCATAATTTACTAGCTATCCGCTAGCTGCTAACTGCCGCCTCGTTAATATAAATCCAGTACCATGCTGTCATGAACGCGCGGTGCTGTTACGTGTAATTCACGTGCTTAATGTGAACGAGCCTTTTGGGCGGTGTGGTTAAAGTTGCGCATGCGCTATGAGTGCACATACGGGTACTTCTCAGGCATGCCGGGTAATCTGTGACGTTTCGCTCTCTCAAAAGTTGGGCCATTTTGTCATCATGCGCTAATGAGCAACTCTCATAGGAATGAATGAGGCCCCGCCTCCCACGCTGTATCCAGTTCTTATTATACATCCATGAGAAGAACCCATATGTGCGCTCACAGAGCATGCACCCCTTAAGCCCCGCCTCCTGTCATTAAGCCCCGCCCCCCGAGCTCCCACTCTCGGCTCACTAGAATGAATGGAGAGAGAAAATAAATCTAGATTCGGCTTTTAGTACATTTTACAACTTTAAGGACCGAATGATTCTAATAAGGAAATAGCTCATACTGGGAAGTAATGATCCTCTGATTTACAGACGTCTCTTTCCTCATGTTAGTCAATGGGGAAAACGTTGTTTTGGGCCGGTTGACGTCACGGACTGATACGGGAGTTGCAAGTACCGCCGTTTGGACACAAGGAATTGCGGGCAGAGTCCGGCGCACTTCCTGGGGGCTTGGTATTTTAAGGGATTTTCGGCCATCTTGGGCACCATCTTGAAAATCAGACCTTTGTAGTTGTCAGATTTTGGTAGACTTTTAGTATGTTATGAAGTACACCTGATATACAGTAATCCATTGAGAAACGTTTTGTTGCAATTTCTTTGGGGTCAGACCATATTTTGCAGCTGACTGCCATTAGAGCCACAGCATAATGGTTTTTAGTGGTTTCTACACTCTGTTGTAATGGTTTCCACCACAGCAGTGGGTTGTAATGGTTTCCACCACAGCAGTGGGTTGTAATGGTTTCCACCACAGGCTGCACTGGTTACTGAGGGTTCAGATAACCTCCAGTACTTTACAGCAGACAGGCCATGATGCCGCTGTTTGTCAGAACCATCTCTATTATTGATAAACCATTAAACCCAAGTTATTTTTTACCAAAGGAACTCATCGTCTCCCATTTCCTCTGAAAGATCTAATCATTTCATCAAGACTCTTCCTGAATGATATCATCATTTTTAAAATGTTTAGCAAATTAAATACCTATTTTAAAAACATGGCTGAAATTGGCACAGAGGTCGAAATGTATAGAATACATCTATTTTCTATTCCAGTTATTTTTGTATGTCCTTGTTTCTTAACACCAACTTTCCCATTTTAGCAACATTTAAAACGTTGTTGGGATAATTCAACATTTTCTTTTTTTATGGCCACGTCCAAGAAGTCCCATGAAAACAATTAACAAACGTGTTGATGTGTAAAATGTGTTGATCTCATGGAGGAAGGTGAGGAAGGTGAGATGACCGTTATTTTTGCTCTACCGTTGATCAGAACCCATCTTTTGCAGCGTTGCAAATGAAACATATGAAGTGATTACACTCAAATCCCTCGAGTAATGTTGCATGTCCCAAAAGGAATGTGCCTCTTAAAAGGACTTGTATTTAAAGGAACTATTTTCACAGGAAGTTAACATGCTGACATACTCCTGCTTTTAGGACTCATTCCTGCACCTCTTCAGGGAAGCAGAGTGTTTCCTCAATAGCGTTTTGGTTTCTGCCTTTCTTTGCCCATCTCAGTGAATCCTGGGTCTATCGACATTAAAGGACTTGTATTTAAGAACTCTCTTTTCTGCACTTGGGTCCTGACGAGACGTTATTTCAGGATAACAAGAAACACATTCAGAAAACCATTGACCTCCAGACCAGGGGACAGGAAGTGGTCACAATGCTGACTTATTCCAGGGTTTGAGGACTCATTCCTGCACCTCTTCAGGGTCAGTGTGTCCTCCATAGAGTTTATTCTGATGCAGTGATTTATTTGCCCTCCTTCTCCTGACACGAGTCTCGCTCCTGGTCTCTATCAGAGGCCTGAGCATTGATCAGGTTCTGCTCATCAGCTGTTTGGCTCCTGCAGAGCGTCTGTAATGGATGCAGATCTGAGCGTCACACTGCTGCCAGGACATACAGGTGGAAGAGGGGAAGTGCCAGTACTCCTTTATTTACATATTAGAGTGTGTACCATCCATTCTTACACTGAGTAACAACCGTTCAGTCTCTCCAGGTTTACTGCCCTTTATTTGAAACAGCAGAAAAATATCTATAAGGAGAACTTAACTGTTCAGCAGAGAGCACAAGAGTGGGTCTACTACAGTATCGTACACAAGTACAAGTACAAGTTAGCATATTTAAACCCAAGCAAAAATACAATTAGTTGTTGAACAATGTACATAAAGAAAATTAAAAAAATATATGAAGTACTCAGATCTTATACTTGAGTAAAAGTAGAAGTACTCAGATCTTGTACTTGAGTAAAAGTAGAAGTACTCAGATCTTGTACTTGAGTAAAAGTAGAAGTACTCAGACCTTGTACTTGAGTAAAAGTAGAAGTACTCAGATCTTGTACTTGAGTAAAAGTAGAAGTACTCAGACCTTGTACTTGAGTAAAAGTAGAAGTACTCAGATCTTGTACTTGAGTAAAAGTAGAAGTACTCAGATTTTGTACTTGAGTAAAAGTAGAAGTACTCAGACCTTGTACTTGAGTAAAAGTAGAAGTACTCAGATCTTGTACTTGAGTAAAAGTAGAAGTACTCAGACCTTGTACTTAAGTAAAAGTAGAAGTACTCAGATCTTGTACTTGAGTAAAAGTAGAAGTACTCAGATCTTGTACTTGAGTAAAAGTAGAAGTACTCAGACCTTGTACTTGAGTAAAAGTAGAAGTACTCAGATCTTGTACTTGAGTAAAAGTAGAAGTACTCAGATATTTTACTTGAGTAAAAGTACAAGTACTCATATCTTGTACTTGAGTACAAGTAGAAGTACTCAGATCTTGTACCTGAGTAAAAGTAGAAGTACTCAGATCTTGTACTTGAGTAAAAGTAGAAGTACTCAGGTCTTGTACTTGAGTAAAAGTAGAAGTACTCAGATCTTGTACTTGAGTAAAAGTAGCATAAAATTAAAATACTCAAGTCAAGTACAAGTACCTCTAAATTGTACTTAAGTACAGTACTTGAGTGAATGTACTGATTTACTTCCCACCTCTGAAAATACTACTTATAATTCACACCGGGTTGTGATGAGCTGCTGATCTGGAAGTAGAACCATGTGCATAGATTTGATTCAGACCTACATTTTGAGCCAGCTGGTTGTATCAGAACATGCACTCCTGAGTAGATACTCTGAGCATTACCTGAATACAGATGACCTGTCACTTTTGAGATTACATTGCATTTAGCTGAGGCTTTTATCCAAAGCGACTTACAATAAGTACATTCGACCAGGAAGACACAACCTTGAAGAAAACAGAATCATAAAAGTTTCATAGAGCCAAACATTTCAAGTGCTACTCAACTGGCTTTAGGTAAGCCAGTCCTTTGTTAGTATATAAGTGCTTTGTTAATAGTTCTATCGCTCGAAGTGGAGTCGAAAGAGATGAGTTTTCAGTCTGGAAGATGTGTAAGCTATCTGCTGTCCTGATGTCAATGGGGAGCTCATTCCACCATCTTGGAGCCAGGACAGCAAACCCACGTGTTTTTGCCGATGGGAACTTGGGTCCCCCTCGCAGCGAGGGCGCAGCGAGTAGTTTGGCTGATGCAGAGCGTAGTGCACGCGCTGGGGTGTACGGTTTAACCATGTCCTGGATGTAGGAAGGGCCAGATCCATTCGCAGCACGGTAAGCAAGTACCAGTGTCTTGAAGTGGATTCTAGCAGTTACCGGAAGCCAGTGAAGGGAGCGGAGGAGCGGAGTGGTGTGGGAGAATTTAGGAAGGTTGAAGACCAGACGAGCCGCTGCATTCTGGATGAGCTGCAGAGGTCGGATGGCACATGCAGGTAGACCAGCCAGGAGGGAGTTGCAGTAGTCTAGGCGTGAGATGACGAGAGCCTGGACCAGAACCTGCGTCGCTTTCTGAGTCAGCTGGGGACGCATCCTCCTGATGTTGTAAAGCGTGTATCTGCAGCAGCGGGTTGTAGCAGCGATGTTTGCAGTGAAGGACAGGTTGTTATCTAGGGTCACACCCAGATTCCTTGCAGTCTGAGTCGGGGAAACAACTGAGGTGCCGATGTTGATAGTCAGGTCAAGAGTGGGACAATCTTTTCCCGGAAGGAAGAGCAGCTCAGTCTTGTCAAGGTTGAGCTTGAGGTGGTGAGCAGACATCCACTGAGAGATGTCAGCTAGACAAGCAGAGATGCGTGCGACGACCTGGGTCTCTGAGCGGGGAAAGGACAGAATTAATTGGGTGTCGTCAGCGTAGCAGTGGTAAGAAAAACCATGCGGGCTAATGACTGATCCGAGTGAGTTTGTGTACAGGGAGAAGAGGAGGGGACCAAGAACAGAGCCCTGAGGGACCCCTGTATTTAATTGACAAGGGTCGGACTCAGACCCTCTCCAAGTCACCCTGTAGGTACGGTCTTTGAGGTATGAGGTGAGGAGGGAAAGTGCAGAGCCTGAAACTCCAAGTTTTTGGAGAGTGCGAAGGAGGATCTGATGATTCACCGTGTCGAATGCAGCAGACAGGTCCAACAGGATGATGACAGAGGAGAGGGATGCAGTTTTGGCAGTGTGCAGTTCCTCAGTGACAGCAATGAGAGCAGTTTCTGTGGAGTGACCTGCCTTGAAACCAGACTGGTGCGGATCCAGAAGGTTGTTCTGATTGAGATAACAGGAGAGTTGTTTAAAGACAGCGCGTTCAAGTGATTTAGACAGGAACGGGAGGAGAGAGACAGGCCTGTAGTTTATAACATCAGACGGGTTGAGAGTGGGTTTCTTTAGGAGAGGGTTTACTCTTGCCTCCTTGAGACTGTTTGGAAAGTGACCAGAAGTTAGAGAAGTGTTGATGAAATGGGTGAGAAACGGTAGAATATCAGGAGCGATAGTCTGAAGGAGGTTTGAAGGGATGGGGTCCAGAGGACAGGTGGTAGGGCGGGCAGAGGTAATGAGGGTAAAAACCTCACTTGGAGAGAGAGGGGAAAAGGAGGTTAGTGTGTTGGTGGAAGGAAGGTCTGGTGACCCAGCGGTGAGTAAAGGTGAGTCAGAAAAAGAAGAGCGAATATCATCAACCTTTTTTTCAAAGTGGGTAACAAAGTCGCTTGACAGAAGTGAGGAGGGGGGAGGGGCTTTGGGGGGGTCCAGAAGTGAGGAGGGGGGAGGAGCTTTGGGAGGGTCCAGGAGGGTGGAGAAGATGGAAAATAGTTTTTTGGGATTGGAATAGGAAGATTGGATCTTATCTTGAAAGAAAGTGCTTTTTGCCTGAGAGATCGAAGCAGAGAAAGAGGAGAGGAGAGCCTGATAGGTTAGGAGGTCGTCACGGTGTTTGGATTTCCACCGTTTCCGCTCTGCTGCCCTAAGGACGGTTCTATTAGCACGCAGTGCATCATTTAGCCAGGGAGCAGGAGGGGACTGACGAGCCTGCCGAGATGTGAGAGGACAGAGAGAGTCCAGAGAGGATGAGAGAGTAGAGAGGAGAGTTTCTGCAGCAGAGTTTGGAGGCAGGAGTTGGAACGAGTCAGAGGAAGGGAGGGCTGAGAGCACCGATGAGGCAAAGGTAGAGGGGGAGAGGGAACGAAGGTTACGGTGGACAAGTGCAGGATGAGAAGAGATTAGTTTGTTATGTTTGGAAAGGGGTAGAGAGAATGAAATGAAGAAGTGATCGGATGTGTGGAGCGGGTTTACAGAGAGGTTAGAAGTAGCGCAGTTCCTTGAGAATATGAGATCAAGGACATTGCCAGCTTTATGAGTCGGTGGGGACGGAGACAGTGTGAAAGTAAAGGCGGTTAACAGGGATGTTAGTTCAGAGATGATGGTAGGATCCTTTTCACGCGTAACCCTGACTGATGTTGGGTTGAGCCATCAAACTGTCTGGAGTGTCAGACTGTAATCATGCGCTTCATTAGTACAGCATGAGAGGAGATGTGAAGGAGAAACTGAAAGGGATGGAACGAGAGAATAATGGAGACTTGGGAGATTGAGGGAAGGAGAAGGAAGGGTACTCATGCCTGTGTGTCTGCATGCTTTATAAATCAATTAGTGTTTGGGAATGTCTACAGATTCATATATTTCTGTCGCTGCAGGTTTTTCTTTCGGCCTTCTATAGATCCTTTTAATTTATCCGGAATATTTGACATAGTGTGTTATTTGTGATACATGTCTTTCTACTGCAGATATGTTTACACATTATTATTTGCTGTTTATTTTGTCTCTACTTTACTCAATTTTTTAAATATCTGAATGCCTGAAAACACTGCTGTTCCTTTAACAGTACTACCTCCCTGACTACGTCACTGCCTGCCTACCTTGTGTGTGAAAGTATTTCTGTACGTCTGTGTGTTGATGATACGTTTTAAATCTGTATAACTCAGCGTCACTAAACAGAGTGGTTCTTAACAGCTGCTCCACTTCCATAGGTCAACATGTTTTACTTATACTCATAAATATTCATTAGAGCCGCAGATGCAAGCGTACAGTAATTCCTCTCTGTGTGTAAAGTATACAATGATGTATCCGTGCATTCTGCATGTTGGATTCCACTATCAGCCGTCAGCAGCTGGGGCTTCAATATTTAACATCTTCAGATATCATTTCCACTCCATGTGTGTGTGTGTGTGTGTGTGTGTGTGTGTGTGTGTGTGTGTGTGTGTGTGTGTGTGTGTGTGTGTGTGTGTGTGTGTGTGTGTGTGTGTGTGGCTCTATCTTCACTCATGTGCATGTTCAATGTGGATGGATATGTATTCTCGTAAGTGAGTGCACTCAAGTGTGTTTGTCAGTGTGTGTTAGTGTGTGTGTGTTAGTGTGTGTGTGTTTGTGTGTGTGTTTGTGTGTGTTTGTGTGTGTTAGTGTGTGTGTTTTAATTTCAACATTTGTATCTGCAATGATCTGGCATGTGTTTCTTTTTGTGGCTTTAATGTTCAGAAAGCTCTTGATTGTTCTCATGCTGCCTGTGCTGCGGCACCTCTTTTCACCCTCTGTCTGAAACCAGAGCCCAGCCTGCTCTGGCGCTAGTCAATAGGAGCTCGAGTGTTACATAGTGATGTCATCATTTTTCGGTAGTAATTCATACTATACATACATCCAGAATATTACTGAGAATATGGGCATCTGTAACACACACACACACACACACACACACACACACACACACACACACACACACACACACACACACACACACACACACACACACACACACACACACACACACACACACACACGCACACACACACACACACACATATGTATTGTTATTTAAGATCTCCTCAGTCATTGCAACAGGGACGTTTTTTCTCTCAGCATTTGCTTTTTCCCTTCTCTCTATTTCACTCTCCTCAACCATGAGATTACCTGAAGGGACAGTGAGCTATCGTTGTAACACACACACACACACACACACACACACACACACACACACACACACACACACACACACATACACACACACACACACACACACACACACACACACACACACACACACACATACACACACACATACACACACACACACACACACACACATGCATACACAAACTGAAAAACACATGGGTGCACAAATGTACATACACACAAAACATGCATTTATCTTGAACACGCATATGTAGATGAGTGAAGATAGAACCAACCAACCACACACACACACACACACACACACACACACACACACACACACACACACACACACACAGAGGCAGTCAGTTGTCAGTGGGGACAGTTTGTTGCATAGCACTTATTTAGATGGAATGGCCATTTCACACTGCCTGAGCATGTGTGTGTGTGTGTGTGTGTGTGTGTGTGTGTGTGTGTGTGTGCATGACTCTCTTAGTGTGTGTGTGGCTCTATCTTCACTCATGTGCATGTTCAATGTGGATGGATATGTATTCTCGTAAGTGAGTGCACTCAAGTGTGTTTGTCAGTGTGTGTTAGTGTGTGTGTGTGTTAGTGTGTGTGTGTGTGTGTGTGTGTGTGTGTGTGTGTGTGTGTTGGCACGGCGCTGAGCTCTGGGAATAAGACACTATTACCTGAGAGAGTCTTTGAGAAACTCTGTAAATATTGACGGAGAGAGAGATGAGGTGCAGATATGATGCCTTTGGGGGGAGTTAATGGTTTCACTGGGAGATGTGATTGGATAGAGAGGGGGGGTTTGAACGCTCACTGTTGCTATGGCAGCGTTTGGTGTGTGTGTCGCCGTCAGCGAACACGACAGAGAAGAGAAACACTTTAAGTGGAAAAAGAATGAAGTCTAACATTTTGAATTAGCTTTGGATTTAAAGTGAACTGAGAGGACTGTGGGTGTTTATCAAGAAGGATGAAACACTTCCAGCAGGCTTTATTCCCACGAGGGGTTTTCATAAAGCAAAGATGTGGCAGTATTTAAAACAGACAGATTCTCTAATTCACATTTCCTGCTTCATATATGATCTGATTTACAATAGGAAAAAGCATGTTGTGGTTTCATGAGGCTTCAAACTTGGGGCAGTGTTGGAAAGCAGGCGTCAAAGTTGATTGAAAGAAGTTGTGTTTCTCTTTGGTTGGGAAATACGAGCAAGGCAGCATCGGGGGAAGATCCAGGGAATATTTAGGTTGCATTCACACCTAATAGTCCGCTCTCTGTTGGCACCAGACCACAGTTTGTTCCATTGCTTCATTCTTCAGAAGGCTCGCTTTGCGTTCACACGGCAACACTCAAACGGACTATAAACTTTAAACACAAGTCATGTGCTCGGAAATGCTGTTCACCCATTGGTCAGACATTCAGGGGGTAAAAACGCTAATCCCGGCGATTTCTCCCGGAGCCTCCGCCATGGAGCATCGGCACTTTCGGCAGGTTATTCTCATGCAGCTGTTAATCTGGAGATCAACAGACTCTAGCGGCCCGCGCATATGATTACATCATCAGACAACGTGCGTTAAAATACATTATAACACAATGAGAGACGTTCTGCAGTCAGGAGGGCGTTCCACCGACGACAGGTGTTCTTACTTTTATGTAGCTGACGGAGCATTTTTACTTTACACGACTCTGTTCAACTCTTCATTCTGCTTCACTCTTTAACTAAACAACCGCGGATGTCTTGAAAGACTCTTTCACTAAAGAAATGAAGACATCCGCGTTCTTTTGACACGTAAATACTACGCTTCCTGTGTCTTGGTGCAGACTGCATTCACACCAGCAATGAACCGCTCCAGAGTTCACAAGCAAGCGCTCCGAGACCACCTCTTTTAGCGGACCAGAGTCCGGTTGTTTAGTTCACTCCAGAGGTCTCTGGCTGCATTCACTCCGACCCAAACGAACCGCACCAAGCGGCTAAACGCACCAGGGTTCCATTCAACCGGACTATACAAGGCTGGTGTGAACGCGCCCTAAGAGAAGATCTAGGTGAGGTCCGGGTAAGATATAGGGAGGACTCAGGAGAGTTCAAAGGGAGATCAAGTAATCATCCAAATAAGATCCTTCGAAGACTTGCAGAAGATCCAGGGAAGAATCTGCAAGAAGTCTTTCTAGAATTTGCTTTAACTTGTGCTTCATGAAGTCAGGCTGGCATGTATTTGCTTTGGTCAACCTTAGATCCTGTAATACTTGTTATTATTGTTCTCAGGTTCCTGAAAGCTTCCATTTATTGTTTTGTTTGTTTTGTGCCATGCAAATACAAAGAATCTATGTTTCCCTTACCTGTGAAATAGCATGACGTACGAGGAGTTAACCTTTCCAAACAAACGACCCATGCCAAATCAGACCCACAGAAAAATGACTTTCCCTTTATGCAGTTTTCTTAGACTGCTGTGTTTTTACTTTCGCTGCAGACAGGAATCTGAATACTGTCTCTAACTTTAAAGCATCTCTCTGCAGCTCTGATCCCGCTGAGAGACCTGCTGGGTCTTTAGACGGACCATTGCTTTAGGGCGAGGGGGTTAGAGAGCGATCGATGCAGAATTTAAAGGTTCTGTCCTTAAACCCGGGTCGCACAGGTGCAGAGAGGAGCCGCATAATGAGGCAAGGCAAGTTTATTTATATAGCCAGGGGTGCACATAACTTTTTTGCCCTGGTTCTCAAAGGAGCACCTGGAGATGTTGCTTGGTGCTCATCCTTAAAATGAAATAAATAAACCGGTCTTTATTTGCCAGACACACGGCACTGAACACACATGCAGAGGTGAACACAGAACACACATGCAGAGGTGAACACAGAACACACATGCAGAGGTGAACACAAGACAACATTAGCACGACCAGTAATCCTACAAGCTGTCATCACTACCCTCCTGACTGTTCTCCTCACTGTCTTCCTCTCTGTCAGACATGGTAGCTGATGATGTAGGCCTACTTCTTTATCTCTGGTTGAGTCTGCGATTAGCTGCTTGCATCCACAAGTCAACAGCTGGGTTTGGGTTGAAAGTCCAGTTTTAAAGGATATTTGTGGTTACTAACCTATAGTACACATTGGAATGATTTCAAACCTGTTTATCCCAATAATTATAAAGGAGTGCCTTGGAAATATGTGTTTACATAAATTGTGACCAAACCGTTTGAACTTAGACTAAAGTGAACTATCTAAACACTCAGAGTCCTTTACCTCACTGAGCTGTAGTTATCAGTCTCTCGGTCTGACTGGAGAGGACTCTCCCTCCACATCATTGTAGAAACATCTTCTTCTTATATCCGTTAGAGCAGCTAGCACCAGATTCTAATAACAACAGCGCTGGTACCGGTGCACCCTCCCTCTCTCCCTCGCTCACTCGCATTTTGTCTGTGAGCTGCGGGCGCCAGATAAGCCAACATCCCCCATTTTCATCACTTACAGCGCCCATCGTACAGGGCAAATGAAACGTGTAACCGGGGTGAAAAGGGTGTTGCATTTACTTAATTATGAATATTGTTACATCAAGGCCGAAAATTAGGATGAGCACCAACAGTCAAAAATGTTTTTTTCCCTCCCAGAGCTGCCAGCGCAGCACCTCCACAGATCTGGCGCCCTAGGCGAAAATCAACGCCAGGCGACGGGCTGGCCCTGAGTTCATATGCAACTTGCAAATATCTTTCTCTCTCTCTCTCTTCTCTCTCCTCTCTTCTCTCTTCTCTCTTTTCTCTTCTCCCTCTCTCAATGTTGGTACGCAAATGCGCCTTTTTTCAAATGACCCGGTGCTCTTTTTTTGGCCGAGGTGCGCATGCGCACCTGCGCACCAGTTATGTGCAGCCCTGTATATAGCACTTTCAACTCAAGGCAATTCAAAGTGCTTTACAAAAAACGAAAGACATTAAGAAAATGGCATTTAAAATCAGTCATTAAAAAGGAAAGATAATAAAATAAACATTAAAAGAATAAATACATGGATAAAAGTTACAGTGCTGTCAATTAAACATTAAAAGAAAAAATACATGGATAAAAGTTTCAGTGCAGTCTAAGATGTGAATAGTTCAATTAAAAGCAGCGACAAAAAGAAAAGTCTTCTTGCTGGATTTAAAAGTAGTCAGAGTTGCAGCGGACCTGCAGGTTTCTGGGAGTTTGTTCCAGATATTTGGAGCATAATAACTGAACGCTGCTTCTCCATGTTTAGTTCTGACTCTGGGGACAGAAAGCTGACCAGTCCCTGAAGACCTGAGAGATCTGGATGGTTCATCATTTAGCAGGAGGTCAGAAATGTATTTTGGGCCTAAACCATTCAGTGCTTTATAAACCAGCAGCAGTATTTAGAAATCTATTCTTTGACACACAGGAAGCCAGTGTAAAGACTTCAGAACTGGAGTGATGTGATCCACTTTCTTAGTGTTAGTGAGGACTCGAGCAGCGGCGTTCTGAATTAGCTGCAGCTTCCTAATAGATGTTTTAGTGAGACCTGTGAAGACACCATTGCAGTAGTCGAGTCTACTGAAGATAAAAGCATGGACACGTTTCTCCAAATCCTGCTGTGACATTAGTCTTTTAATCCTAGATATGTTCTTTAGGTGATAGTAGGCTGATTTAGTAACAGTTTTAATGTGACTGTTGAAACTCAGGTCAGAGTCCATGACTACACCTAGATTTCTGGCTCTATCTGTTGTTTTGAACATTGCAGACTGAAGCTCAGCGCTAACTTTTATACGTTCTGACTTGGCTCCAAAAACCATTACCTCAGTTTTATCTTTGTTTAATTGGAGAAAGTTCTGACACATCCAGTCATTGATTTGTTCAATGCACTTACTCAGTGTTTGAATTGGAGCATAGTCTCCAGGGGCCTATACTACGAAGCTGGTTCAACCTAACCTGGATATGTTTGAGTTAGCCGGTTGGCCTAATCCAAAACATACGCGCTCTCGCTAAGCGGTCCTACGACGCTGGTTATCAAGTGGATCGCTCAAGCCAGCCGTGTCCTATCTAGCTAGGTGTTCACATGAGAGGGGTGGTATCTGGAGCATTCGACCAATCATAGACATGGAGAAGCGTACTGACAGCGCAGCGTCATACTTCCTGAATGAAAAGTCAACTATAATATTAGACATATGAAGAAGTTAAACTTGAAACATCCATGACTTAAACACTTGATCCAGGATCAAAGCCACAGAGCTGCACCTGCAAGGTGAACACAGCTGGGAACAGAACAAGTGTTTGAATGCGTACATTAACAGGTTTATGATATCACCGCCCGTCTAAAACACCATCTGACTTTCATTACATTTGACTCCAGTGTTTCCTCAACTTAACTTAATACTTCTGCATCCAGTCTGTGACACTGTGAGTGTTGCACGGCCAGATACGGCTCAGCTGACTCAGATCAGGAGATGATACATTATGAAGTGATATGCCGCGGACTGTACTTAATGTGACTCTGATCCGGTTACTGATGTTGTGGCAGATATTTCAGTGAGCTTTCTTAACGCTAATGTTATAATAGTCAGATTGCTCTGAAGATGGAGCTGATATTCTATTCATCTTCACGTTCACACAGTCGGTGATTTTTGCCGGCCGTCTTTCCTGCAACGGCAGCTTTTCTGTATTTCCTTTCTCCTGTAATATGACTTGATCGCTTTAAACTCCACACTGAGCTCTGATTGGTCAGCAGGCGGTGCTTTCACTGAGTTGAGCTCTTAGCCTGCAACCTAACCTGGTCCGGAGCAGGTTAGCCGCTCAGCATCAGTTACCATGGAGATCTAGCCGCTAAAAAGAGAACCAGCTTCGTAGGACCGGAAAGCCGGAGTTTCTCCTGAAGTTAGCCGCTAAGAGAACATCCGGCTTCGTAGTGCACCCCCCTGGTGAAATTGTTACGTAAATGTGTGTGTCATCCGCATAGCTATGGTAACTTATTTTGTTGTTCTTCATTATCTGAGCCAGTGGTAGCATGTAGATGTTAAAGAGAAGAGGCCCCAAGATGGAGCCTTGAGGAACCCCACATGTCATATTTGTCAACTCAGACCTATAGAAACAAAGTTGTTTCTGTCCTTTAAGTAGGATTCAAACCAATTTAGAACTGTTTCCGAAAGTCCCACCCAGTTGAGGGTTCATTGTCCTCAGTAGGAGCTAGAGAACGACTCCTACTGAGGACAGGTGCGCATCTCTGCATGAACATATCTTGCTTTTCATTCAGACACATTTTACACAGAAATTCATCATATTTTTCATATTTATTTGTCTTTTTTGTAAAAAAAATGTCCACTGTTTTAAAATAATATATATGAGTTTTAAAAGTACATGTATCTATTATTTTTGAAATTGTCTTATATATTTATTTTCTTTGTCAAAAATGCATTTCTATGAAGTATCCTGCTGTGTTTTTGTTTGCACAAGTGGCCTCTCTGTATGAAAAACTCAAGTGCTTTAAATTCTGCAGGTCACTACGATGAAGCATGAACACAGGGAAAAATAAGAACATTTATTGACACACGCACCATTTGAAATAAATCGAATTTTACTTGTTTCTAAACTTTTGACTTGTTTCTCAAATTGTTGACTTTTTTCACAGAATTTGACTTTTTCTAAACTTTTCACTTTTTTCTCAGAATGTGAAATTTTTCTCAGAATTTGACTTTTTTTCCAAAATGTTGACTTTTTACTCAAATGTGTATTTTTCCAAGAAATTGACTTTTTTTATAAACGTTTGACTTTTTTCTCAAATTGTTGCCTTTTCCAAGAATTTCACTTTTTTCTAACATTTTGACTGTATTCTAAAATATTAGTCATTTTCTTAACTTTTGACTTTTTTTCTCAGAATTTCACTTTTTTTCTCAGAATTTGAATTTTCCAAAATGTTGACTTTTTACTCAAATGTGTATTTTTTAGGGCTGTCAGTCGATTAAAAATATTTAATCGCGATTAATCGCAAATTAATCGCACATTTTTTATCTGTTCTAAATGTACCTTAGAGGAATATTTTTCAAGTTTTTAATACTCTTATCAACATATGAGTGGACAAATAGGCTTTATGCTAATTGTAAATGACGTAACGAAGTTGCCTTAATTAAAAGGAGTAACACGGTTAATGTCATAGTTCAATTGGATAAATGAATACTTTATTTCATGTTATTTATAATCGTTAAATATGGCATGATTTAATACAGTTTGTTTTACATCTTGGGCCGATATGCGTATGTGTTTCTTGTGCCTAGGAACTAATGTTTGTTCATGTGCTGGTACTGCGTGTTTTGCTGTTACACTGTACAACTCCATGTGGGTTGACGTCTTTTTGAAGCTCTGCTGAGGTCTGTGATAAAGTTTAGTGTGACGGGAGGTCTGTGACGAAGTTATGCAGAAAAGGAACTAAATTAATCTCCTTTCACGACAAGCGGCCAACGAGGTATTTGTTTTGTGTTTTAATTTTCTTGTTTTCATTCATATGTGTAGCACAATATGCTAATGTGTTTGGCTATGTATGCGTGTCATTTCGGTGTTGTAGTTCTCACGGCGTAACGGAAGAGGGAAGACTACAGGATGAAAACTCCCAAGAAATAAACGCCCGTTTTAAAGAACCGACCTGTGTCTGTCGTGAAAAGAGCTACAGTGAGAACTCGCCTGCTCAGCGCGGGTGGGAAAGACAACGAGACTGGAGCGAGAGACGACGCACATCAGAGAAGCAACGCCAGCGGTGCACTGTCGGCATGACGACCGCAAGCTACGGTGATTAGACTGTGTCAAAGTCGCAACATTTCAGGATAAAGCCAGGAAGTGCTCTACCACATCCTTCAAGTTAAAGGTGGTGTGTTTAGTGGTTAATCTGGAAATTGCAAATAAGGACTCAGGTCTATCATCTATGCTAAGCCTATGCTGGTGATGAAGCTAATGTGTTGGTGTTCATGAATGGTACATGTCAAAGGGTTTAAAGACGAAAATTAATCATATAAGAAAGTAAAGAAATTATAAGTTAATATTAAAGAAAGAAGATATTATTTATAAGTTCAAGTTAAAAAAGAAGAACGTTTTCACATTTTATGAAAGGTATTACACTTAAAGGACAATTTACTTGAGCTTTAAAGGGTCATTCCACTGACAAAAACATTTTCTTTGTAAAGTATAAGTGATGTAATGCCTTTCTAAGCATATTTCACTACATTTAAGGTTTATTAGTAACAAGCTAAATCTTATTCTTGTTGTTGTTATTTTGTTGTAAAGCTGAGGTCAAGTTAAACTTGTTAATGAGTGCATACATTTGATAACCTCACTGATTACTTATGTATACATTCAGAGATCCAATTCAAGCTTAGTAGTTACACATGCTCTATTACAGTCGGTTATAAGTTATTAAGTCATCTCAAAATGTCAGAAGCAGGGACTGAGACCTGCCACAAAAATGCCAAATCATCTGCTCAACTTGAAACAACAGAAACAGAGTTGGCAGAAGAAGTGGAAGAGCTACGAAGAAGTGAAAGAAATCGAACACTAACAGAAAAAGGAAAAGAACTCCAAGCTGAAAAGTTGAAAAGTGTACAACGTCACTACAGAATCGTCTATGAGAAATGGAGGTACCATGTGAGAATAGGCAAAGAAATACTGAATGATAACGCCTCCAAGGATGAATTGAGAGAGCTTATTGCAAATATAAAAAGCTCTTGCTCAGATGTAAAAGCCTTGTATGAAGAGTTACGTCTCATACATACTCCTGAACCGAACCTGCGACGCAGAGTTGATACATGCATATCACTCTCAGGATTCATTATTCGAAAGGCAGAGAGACAGTTTGAAGAGAATACAGCAGACTTAAAGGAAGAATCTTGGCCCGATGTTGGATCTGTTCTAAACTCAACTGACTCTTCATTATCTCCACTGTCTTGTCGATCAAAGTGTAGCTCCGCTCATTCTAGTCTTCTCAAAAGATTTGAAGCTGCAGCTGAAGCCGCTGCATCTCAGGAAGTCCTAGCAGTTTTAGGTGAACAAGAAAAGGAAGCAACAGAACTTCAAAGGCTGGAGACTGAAGATAAAAAACAGATGGCACAATTTGAGTTCGAAAGGCAAGCCAGACTTCAGGCAATGCAAGAAAAGCGCAGAAAGCTTGAACGCCTAGAAGAGGTTAAAAAGCTGAAAGCCGCAAGAGCTCGAGTCAAGGTGTACAATCGAATGGAAGAAAATTATGAAGCAATCGACTCACTGTATGATGTTGAACCAGCTAGAGAAACCCAAGCTCTGTACTCCACAACTCCACCATTCGTTTATCAGTCTCAGCCAGTAACAGCACAAGTCATCAATGCTTCAAGTCCTCCGTTCATACCTCAACCTCTACAACCTGCAAGTCAAGCTTATAGTCTCCACAGTCCACAGCAAGTACCACAAGCTCTACCAACCTCAATGCCCTTAGCTCAGATGCAGAATAGTGCTGACTTGGTTAAAATACTAGCAGAAGCAATAAGTGCAAATCACCTTCCAACACCAGAGCCTGCATTATTCACAGGAGATCCTTTGAAATTCAAAGACTGGCAACTATCCTTTGAAACTTTAATAGACAGGAAAAACATTCCAAAGAATGAAAAACTGTATTACCTTAGAAAGTACATAGGAGGTGCTGCAAAGAAAGCAGTAGAAGGATTCTTCCTGTTAGGCACCGAAGCAGCATATGACTCTGCCTGGCAGCTGTTAGAAAAACGTTTTGGAGACCCATTTATTATTGGGAAGTCCTTCAGAGACAAGCTACATGGATGGCCAAAGATAAGCTCTAAAGATGGCAGCGAACTAAGAGAATTTGCAGACTTCCTTAAGAGCTGTGAGGCTGCAATGCCCCACATTAAGACATTAGAAGTACTGAATGACTGTAACGAGAGTCAACAAATATTGATGAAACTGCCAGATTGGTTGGTATCCGGCTGGAACCGAAAAGCAATGGAGGCCAGACATGCAAATGGTGGTTACCCACCATTCAAAGTGTTTGTAGATTTCATATCAAAGGAAGCAGATCTCGCATGTGATCCCATATCCTCGATACAAACTATCAGGAGTGTCGAAAGTGAAAAAACAAAGAATCCAAGAAGCCAAACTATTCAAGCAAAGACACTGTCCACAAACACAACACAAAGTAGCATCCCAACATGCATCCTTTGCAAAGGAACAGGACACGTCCTCCCAAAGTGTAGAAAGTTTGTAGAAAAGACAGTTGAAGATCGCATCAAGTTTGTGTATGCAGAAATGCTATGCTTTGGATGTTTGAATACTGGTCATCAGTCAAAGGCGTGCAATGACAAAAGCACATGTGAAAAGTGTCAGAGGAGACATCCAACGTGTTTGCATGACGACAAGTTCAAAGGCAAAATGTCAACTACCTTTAATGGAGACGACATCTCAAAGGACAAAACAGACACCAAAGAAATCGCTGCAACCACCAACAGAGTCATACAAGAAGGCCCAAGCACACAAACGTCCGCAATCATACCAGTCTGGGTCTCATCCACAAAACAGCCAGAACAAGAAGTTCTTGGACACACAGAGTGACACGACTTTCATTCTAGATGAAGTGGCCCAAAATCTTGACACAAACAAAGAAAATGTTCGTTTGCGGCTATCTACAATGTCAACAAAGTCAACAGTCATACCCTGTCAGAAACTGACAGAACTTCAAGTGAGGGGATACGACCTGGAAAAAATGATTCCTTTGCCATCTCTTTTCACAAGAGAGTTCATTCCAGTTGACAGGTCACACATTCCTACCTCAGAGACAGCTCTAAAATGGCCACATTTGGAACAGTTGGCAGACAAGATTCCACCACCATTGGATTGCGAAGTAGGTCTTTTAATCGGATATAACTGTCAGCAAGCCCTTCTTCCAAGAGAGATCCTATCCGGTAAAGACAATTATCCATATGCACAGCGGACGGATCTTGGCTGGAGTATCGTCGGTTGCTCGAATCCAGCAAAGGATTACTGTGACACAATAGGAACTAGTCACAGAATCGTAGTGCGACAAGTAACACCTGCTGTCCAGCCAGCAATTCAGCTGAAGAGAGAAGTACACTTTGTGTGCAAAACTCAAGTCAAAGAGATCCATCCAACAGACATACTCAAGGTTCTCGAGTCGGATTTCACTGAACAGACTACAGATGATAACCAAGTGTCTCAGGAGGACCTTCTCTTCTTGTCTAAAGTGAAGGAAGGTATCCGCCAAAGAGAAGACGGCCACTATGAACTCCCTCTTCCCTTCAAATCGGATAACCCTCATCTCCCTGACAATAAACGATCTGCAGTTCACAGACTGATCTCATTGGAAAGACGACTAAGGAGAAATGAACAGTATTACAAGGATTACGTTCATTTCATGAATGACATAATAACCAGAGGCGATGCTGAGAAGGTTCCAGAGTCTGAACTCAACAACCAAATATCATGGTACATTCCGCACCACGGAGTCTACCACCCCCACAAACCCGGAAAAATCCGTGTGGTTTTTGATTGTTCAGCACGTTTCCAAGAAACCTCTCTAAACGATCATCTCTTGACTGGTCCCGACCTGACAAACACGCTCATTGGAGTGTTATGTAGATTTAGAAAGGGTCCGGTAGCCATAATGTGCGATGTTGAACGGATGTTCCACCAATTTCATGTCACAAAGGAACACCAAAACTACCTAAGGTTTCTCTGGTGGGACAAAGGCAACCTGGACTCAAAACCTTCAGTATATAGGATGAGAGTGCACCTGTTTGGAGCAGCGTCATCCCCTGGCTGCTCCAACTTTGGATTCAAACATCTGGCATCCCAGGGTCATGGGAAGTTCAGTGAAGAGTCCATCAAGTTTATACAGAGAAGCTTCTATGTGGACGATGGCCTAATAAGTGTAAGGTCACCGGCTGAAGCCATCTGTCTTGTTGAAGAGTCAAGAGCCTTGTGCAGAACAGGAAATCTTCGTCTTCACAAGTTCGTATCCAACGACAAAGAGGTGATTGCCGCAATACCACCTGAAGAACTTGCCAAAAACAAGGATCTAGACTTAACTCTTGGAGAACTTCATATTGAGCGAGCACTTGGAGTTCAGTGGTGTGTTGAAGCAGATGAATTCCAATTCAGAGTTGTGGTTAAGGAAAATCCACTGACAAGGAGGGGAGTTCTCTCAACCGTTGCCTCTGTCTTTGATCCTCTTGGATTTGTGGCCCCCTTTGTGCTCCTCGGAAAACAAATCCTTCAGACTCTATGTCGGGACAGAGTGAGCTGGGACGAAGCTCTCCCTGCTCATATCCTGCCACAATGGGAGTCATGGCTTAGAGGTTTATCTCACTTGGCAACCCTAAAAATTCCAAGATGTTATCTTCCATCAAGCTTTGGCGAGGTCAAACAATATGAACTGCACAACTTTTCAGATGCAAGTACCAACGGCTACGGTGCATGCTCTTACCTCAGAGCTATAAGCAAAACAGGTCAGATCAATTGCTCACTCATCATGGGGAAGGCAAGAGTAGCCCCTACCAAACTAACGACTATCCCAAGACTTGAGTTGTCGTCAGCTGTGACTTCAGTACGCAATGGTGATGTCATCAAACGCGAGCTGGAGATTGAAAACCTGCAAGAATATTACTGGACTGACTCAAAGGTAGTCCTTGGTTACTTGAACAACGATGCCAAGAGGTTCCACACGTTTGTTGCCAACCGTATCCAGCGCATAAGATCTAGCACCAACCCTGAACAATGGCGACATGTCAGCTCTGAAAATAACCCAGCCGACTACGCCTCAAGGGGGCTGAGCGCAGTTCAGCTCAAAGAGTCTAACTGGCTAAAAGGACCTGACTTTCTTTTCCAGCTGAACCTTCCATGTGAAGAGAAGGTGAGAGCAGTGGAAACAGACGATCCTGAACTTCGCAAAGTTCATGTTCACACAGTCAAAACTAAGGAAGAAAATTCACTGTTGAACCGCTTCTCTAAGTTTTCTGACTGGTCCAGGACAGTGAGAGCTGTCGCAAGACTCAAGAGATTTGTCAGAGAATCCAGGAGACTTCAGCCAAGAACTAATGAAGCAACTCACCTTGCAGAAAGAAGAGAAGCAGAAATCTTTATTATCAAGCTGGTGCAAGAAGAGGCCTTCACCGAAGAAATTAAAACAGTTCAGCTTCAAAAGGGAAGCACCTTGAACAAGCACAACAAGCTACACCTGTTGAATGCCTTCCTGGACAAGAACAATGTTCTTAGGGTGGGAGGACGGCTATCTCAATCAGCCTTACATCATGACATAAAACATCCTGCAATACTTCCGAAGAAAGCTCATGTGTCCGCCTTGCTCGTCAAACATCATCATGAGCGTGTACATCACCAAGGAAGAGGCATGACAATGAATGAGGTACGTGCGAATGGAATATGGATCCTGGGATGTGGAAATGTAGTTTCATCACACATCTACAAGTGTGTAAAATGTAGGAAATACAGAAGAACCACAGAGACTCAACAAATGGCCGATCTGCCAGAAGACAGAACCGAGACATCCCCTCCGTTTACTTACTGCGGTATAGATTGTTTTGGTCCCTTTATTGTGAAGGAAGGAAGAAAGGAGGTAAAACGATATGGATTGTTGTTTACCTGCCTATGCTCCAGAGCGGTGCATATAGAGACGCTAGACGATTTGACGACAGATGCCTTCATGAATGCACTTCGAACAATGGTAGCAATCAGAGGACCTGTGCGCCAATTACGATGCGACCAAGGAACAAACTTCATTGGTGCCAGGAGGGAGTTTTCTGAGTTGCTCAAAGGAATGGATCAGGAACGTCAACGAGCAATTGGTTGCGAATTTGTAATGAATGTTCCTTCAGCAAGCCATATGGGAGGAGTCTGGGAACGCCAAATCAGAACGATTCGAAGCATTCTGACAGTCATGTTAGACAAGTCTGCAAGCAGACTAGACACCACAACTCTGAGAACATTCCTTTACGAAACAATGGCAATAATTAACAGCAGGCCGTTAAGTGTTGAACACCTCCACGATCCTACTGGTCCAGAGCCTCTCACTCCCAACCACATAATAACCATGAAGTCATCAGTTATTCTGCCCCCTCCTGGAGAGTTCTGTAAAGAAGACCTCTATCTGCGCAAGAGATGGAGAAGAGTGCAGTTCTTAGCCAATGAGTTCTGGCGAAGATGGAAACGAGAATACCTGCTAAACCTCCAACAGCGGCAGAAATGGCCAAAGGCATCACAAAATTCACAAGTAGATGACATTGTCATTCTGCGAGACGACAACCTACCAAGAAATGAGTGGAAGCTCGCCAGAGTTGTAGAAACTCACCCTGGAACAGACGGCTTGGTGCGAAAGCTC
This sequence comes from Gymnodraco acuticeps, assembly GCF_902827175.1. Lineage (NCBI taxonomy): Eukaryota > Metazoa > Chordata > Actinopteri > Perciformes > Bathydraconidae > Gymnodraco > Gymnodraco acuticeps. Next base: position 25,796 of record NW_022991217.1, read on the forward strand.
AAGTTACTAGTCAGTAACACTACACTTGATAAAGGAAAACCATACACTAGACTAGTCTACCTCGAAAGACCTATTCATAAGGTAGTCACCTTACTTCAGGCCACTTAAGTCCCATACATGAGAGTATAGTCATACACACTGAAAACACTTGACTGTTTCTTTGCATTTTGTTTGAACGAAATCCCACATTTGAGTTAATGAGTGATTTGGTGGGAGTGTAAATGACGTAACGAAGTTGCCTTAATTAAAAGGAGTAACACGGTTAATGTCATAGTTCAATTGGATAAATGAATACTTTATTTCATGTTATTTATAATCGTTAAATATGGCATGATTTAATACAGTTTGTTTTACATCTTGGGCCGATATGCGTATGTGTTTCTTGTGCCTAGGAACTAATGTTTGTTCATGTGCTGGTACTGCGTGTTTTGCTGTTACACTGTACAACTCCATGTGGGTTGACGTCTTTTTGAAGCTCTGCTGAGGTCTGTGATAAAGTTTAGTGTGACGGGAGGTCTGTGACGAAGTTATGCAGAAAAGGAACTAAATTAATCTCCTTTCACGACAAGCGGCCAACGAGGTATTTGTTTTGTGTTTTCATTTTCTTGTTTTCATTCATATGTGTAGCACAATATGCTAATGTGTTTGGCTATGTATGCGTGTCATTTCGGTGTTGTAGTTCTCACGGCGTAACGGAAGAGGGAAGACTACAGGATGAAAACTCCCAAGAAATAAACGCCCGTTTTAAAGAAGCGACCTGTGTCTGTGTCGTGAAAAGAGCTACACTAATGTTTATTATCATTTGAACGATGACAAATATTCTCATGAATATTAAACACAACAACCTGGAACCTCTCTCATACAATAAAAATGGTGTGTGTGTGTGTGTGTGTGTGTGTGTGTGTGTGTGTGTGTGTGTGTGTGTGTGTGTGTGTGTGTGTGTGTGTGTGTGTGTGTGTGTGTGTGTGTGTGTGTGTGTGTGTGTGTGTGTGTGTGTGTGTGTGTGTGTGTGTGTGTGTGTGTGTGTGTGTGTGTGGTGTGTGTGTGTGTGTGTGTGTGTGTGTGTGTGTGTGTGTGTGTGTGTGTGTGTGTGTGTGTGTGTGTGTGTGTGTGTGTGTGTGTGTGTGTGTGTGTGTGTGTGTGTGTGTGTGTGTGTGTGTGTGTGTGTGTGTGTGTGTGTGTGTGTGGGTGTGATGGATCGTTGGCGCTATGTGCAACTCAAGGCCTATGCTCGAACGGGAGCTGCCTGGACGCTGCAATCATGTTGCGCACTATCCGTGCTGAGTGTGCTGACTTCTCGTACAATGCCCCACTGTCTGGCTTCCTGCATAAAGTCAAGTGCTCGGCGCAGTTGTGGCGAAATGTCGCTCCTCTGTTTTCATTGAAACAGCTCCTTATATCCGTTAGCGCAGCTAGCTAGCACCAGATGCTAACAACAACAATGCACGTAAGGTCTCTCTCGCTCTCTCGGGCCACACATACACACACCCTCCTGGTCCTCCCAACAGCCAGTCGGTGCCTGCCGGTGAGCGTGGAAGTGTGGTCTGCCACAAGCGGGCGGCAGGAGCGGGGCTGTCAGCATCAGCTTGTAGATGGTATTTTAAACTCGATGCGCTCTGAAACTACGGGGCGGCCGAGGAAAAAAAATACACATGCGTTAATCGCGTTAAAATAATTAGTGGCGTTAATTATTTTTTGCGTTAACGCGTTATTAACGCGTTAACTTGACAGCCCTAGTATTTTTCCAAGAAATTGACTTTTTTATAAACTTTTCAATTTGGTCTCAAATTGTTGACTTTTACTCAGAATCGGCTGCTGGAGATTGTGGTGAGATGTGATTGGTTAAAAGAGAGCGCCCATGATGAGCTGATTGATGCAACCCAATATTGCCTTGGACTCTAAAATAAGGCTTGTTTGGTTCAGTGGTGAATTACCTTGATTAGGCTGGAAAACGGGATGCTTTTATTACATGCTTTCTAATCTAAAACAATCGTGAGCATCTCAGATCTAATTTCACTAACAATCAGGCAGAAAATTAAACATAATCCAGAAAAATGTTTCCACATGATGTGTTTCCAAACTGTTAAACAAGCTCTTCTTCCTGAGTGATGGTTATAATATTTGGAGCATCGGAGGCTTCTGCATCAACAAAACAAACATTATTTCTGCCTCGGCTTCGTTCACAGCCTTTTAACTGAGCTTTATCGTTCCATTTGAGATGGAGCAAAGCTCTTAAAGTATTTTACTCTGAGAGTTAACTGACCACTGTGTAGAACATGTAAGGCATGTTTTATAGTTTCATTAAAGAGTCCAATATCTGCTGCTCTCCTGCAGCTTTCTTCGCTGTAATGAGCTGCTGAGCAATGCCTGAAACACACCTGTGAAGTTCCTCATTTCCAGAGTAAAGTCCATCAGCTGTGTTTTAATGGCTCACCTCTCAGTGCTTCCCTTCAGCAGCTTCTCCACTAACGAGCTGTGTGATTGTCAGACAGAAAGGAGGCTGCAGAGACTCAGAGGACGCCCGCCATATTATGATGAATCAGCTGTTCACTAAAGTGCTTAAATCACCAGAAATATATCAGGAACTGCAGCATTTAAGGATTACAGCTTTTCAGCATCCATTAATCTCTGTTTCCAAAAAGTCACTCAAGGTGAACTCTTCAAGTTTCTCTCTTTAAATTAAATGTCTGTCCCTGGTTCCCTCCACAAGACGCCAAGAGAATTTTCTTTTCTCAGAATTTAGATTTCTTCATTAAATTAATTTTTCGTAACTTTTTCTCAGAATTTTCACTTTTTCATCGATTTTTCACTTTCTCAGAATAATGACTTGATCTCAGTATTTAAAAAAAAAAGACAATGCAGTACTTTATACTTTGCATAAAAGTAAAATAGTTGTAGGCTAAGGATCTTTTGTTCCTTAGTTAGACCCTCCAGAAAAACGCGATTCTGCGATCGCAGAATTTACCGCATAATCAGCAAAATGGCGCAGATTTTCAAAAGGCCGAATAATCCCCGCATTTTTCCACAAAGTTGAAAAAAAAGTTAACTCGTCTTGACGTGAAGTGATGATGATGATGACGCGACGTCATCAGCCCGCGCATCACAGAAGGCAAACACCGTCGTGTGAACGTGTGGAATTCACACACCAAGATGAACAAATCTAATCCATCTCATTTACCCACGAACATTTCTGCTAAAGGCAAAGCAGTTCCCCGATGTCTTGCGCGAAAGTGGGGGGAAACTATTCTGCACCCCGTGCAACTGTGTGTTGGAGCAGAAGAGAACATCGACGGTGACGACCCACTTTGATTCATTCAAACATTCGAACATGCTTTCTGCTGCTGCGGACAAGAAAGCCAAACAACTTACGTTCACCGAGGCATCGACCTCCAAAACCCTTTGAGGGCTACAAGAAACGAGATGAGCAGCCTACAAGATGGAAGCTGGTCAGATAACGAGTAAATGAAAACAGAATGAGGCGGAGAAGTGTGTGTGTGTGTGTGTGTGTGTGTGTGTGTGTGTGTCTGTGTCTGTGTGTGTGTGATTAAAATAGCCCTATTGCTTTTACATTAAATAAACATTGAATGTGTTTAATTGAATAGTGAAGGGGTGTAACGTTAGTGGCAGGTTGAGAGAGAGAGAATAAATAAGACAGCCAAATATTTCCAAAAAAATATTTAGCATATTTCGCAACTTCCCGCAATTTCACCGCATGTAATCACATAAAAACCCCGCATGTTTAATCGCATAATCAAGGATTTTAGCCCGCGTTGTTCTGGAGGGTCTACTTAGTGTTGATAACATGGAGATTAATTTGTTCTGTGTGATCCAGACTGTGTCCTTCCTGTCAAATAAAACCAACACTCCCACAGGCCCACTTAGCATTCTAGTTTGAGTCACTCTGCACTATCTGATCCGCTGTAGACATATCTCTATGGACACACACACACACACACGCACGCACACACACACACACACACACACGCACACACACGCACACACACACACACACACACACACACACACACACACACACACACACACACACACACACACAGTGATGGAATCAGTGTTGTTGTTTCTTGCTCTGCAGGCGGTACGATACGGTTGCCATGGAAAGAGATCAATTTTGTGCAGAAATCTCATGTTCTGACACCCGGGCCAATATTGAAAATATTCAAGCACATGCAAAGAACAA
>NW_022991218.1:0-188321 GCF_902827175.1 Gymnodraco acuticeps
CTCAAATACCTGTACTTTCTACTTCTTACATGTTGAACTCTAATACCTGTACTTTCTACTTCTTACATGTTGAACCAAATACCTGTACTTTCTACTTCTTACATGTTGAACTCTAATACCTGTACTTTATCTTACATGTTGAACACAAATACCTGTACTTTTACTTCTTACATGTTGAACACAAATACCTGTACTTTCTACTTCTACATGTTGAACTCAAATACCTGTACTTTCTACTTCTTACATGTTGAACTCTAATACCTGTACTTTCTACTTCTTACATGTTGAACTCAAATACCTGTACTTTATACTTCTTACATGTTGAACTCTAATACCTGTACTTTCTACTTCTTACATGTTGAACTCAAATACCTGTACTTTCTACTTTTTTTAAATTTTTTTAATATTTTTATTCACATGTAAAAAAAGAAAAGAAAGTGTAACAGTGAATTGTATTACAGCAATTAAGGCATTTTCATTTTTTCCCTCCCAAAAGAACCCTTACTCACTTTCCCTTAACCCCGCCCCATCCCAACCACCCCTCTCCCGGAGCACTGAGGCAACAGTACATCAATACAATACAAAATGATAGATACAATAATATACATATACATACATACATACATACTAACACATATCCAGGGATGTCACATGGGCTGCCTATGTGGTGGACAGGGGAGTAATCATATCAGAATTATAGACGGATAAATAAAGGGAGAATCCCTACAGCGACACCATATCAGGGGGAAGACGGTTCTACATAGCTGATCAGTGGCCTCCAATGAGCGTAAAACTTATCTGAGGAACCCCGGAGAGTAAACTTAATTTTTTCCAACTTTAGAAGAGACATTAGTATCACTCAGCCACATTTGAAAAGAGGGAGGTAAAGGAGATTTCCACAAAAGAAGGATTTTCCTACGAGCAATCAAGGAGGTAAAGGCCCATGACATGGTTTGAGTGTTTGTAATGTTGATTCCATCTGGGGGCCTACCGAAAATAGCTACATGAGGGGATGGAGAGATTTTTAGACCTACAATTTCAGAAATACATTCGAAGAAGAAAGATTGCCAGAAGCTAGATAATTTAGGGCACGACCAGAACATGTGAGTCAGGTCGCAGGGGGCCTGGGAGCATCTATCACACCGGTCATCCAATCTATCTGGATAAATCCTGGAGAGCTTAGCCTTGCTATAATGTAGTCTATGGAGAACTTTAAACTGTATTAGGCTGAGTCTAGCGCAACTGGAGGATGAGTTAACGGCTCTCAGGGCCTTCTTCCAAAAGTCATCAGAGAAGGTGAACTGTAGTTCCTTTTCCCAATTAGTTCTAATCTTGTTAATGGCAGATTCATCAACCGGAGAAAAAAGATCATAAAAGTAAGAGACATGGCGCCTAGACAAAGTTCTTGCTCTAAGTACAAAGATCCTCTCCACTGGGAGGCAGGGATTGAGGGAATTGTGGAGGAGTGGGTCTTAGCAAAATCCCTTAGTTGAAAGTATCTAAAGAAATCAGATCCTCTTAGATTAAAGGCAACCCGTAGTTGGTCAAAACTGGCAAACAGGCTATCAATGTATAACTCCCCTATGCAGCGGAGGCCTTCCCTCTTCAAGTGAGAAAATCGGGGGTCAATTGTGGCTGGTAAAAATAGATGGTTGTTACAGACAGGAGTTGCTTGAGGAAGAGTAAGCCAACCAAAGTGACGTCTAACTTGTGCCCAGATCTTTAAAGTGCCAATTACAACGGGGTTAGATGTGAATTGTGAGGGGGGAAAGGGGCAGAGTGCTACACGCGAGGGCTTGAAGTGACGTGGATCGACATGAGTTGGCCTCCACAAGACACCAGTCACTCTGGGGTGAAGTGAACCAGAGCATGATCTTGTGTGTGTTTGTGGCCCAGTAGTAACCCATAAGGTTAGGTAAACCAAGCCCACCCAGGAACCTGTCCCTCTGCAGTAATGGTCTACTAGCTCTTGCATGTTTACCAGCCCAAATAAATGAGGAAATAATATTATCAATAGCAGTGAAAAAAGATTTAGGCAAAAAAATAGGTAGGCATTGGAACATGTATAGATATCTGGGCAGTACATTCATTTTTATTGTCCTGAACTCTTCCTGCTAAAGAGGAGTGCCAGATGGCCCCACCTCTGCAGGTCAGATTTGACTGTTGCCGTCAGGACAGTAAGATTTTGTTCCGTAGCGCACTAAAAGACTGCGTGATTGCAATGCCCAGATATTTAAACCCTGAGTTGGATATTCTAAAAGGCAACGACAACGGAGGTAATTCTGTAGCCAATTGGTTGATAGGGAAACATTCACTCTTTTGGATGTTTAATTTGTATCCTGAAATGAAACCAAAAGTGGTCAAAAGTGAGAGAATGTGTGGAGTACTAGCTATAGGATCGCGCACATACAGAAGGAGGTCGTCAGCATATAACGAGACCCTGTGTTCGATATCCCCTCTCTGAATCCCCTTAATTCCTCTCTCTGCTTTTAGAGCAATCGACAATGGCTCGATAGCAATTGCAAATAGTAGTGGGGAGAGCGGACAATCCTGACGCGTCCCGCGAAAAAGAGGAAAGAATTTGGAGCGCTGGGTGTTCGTACATACAGAGGAGTGAGGAGAAGAGTACAGAAGTCTAACCCAGGAGACGAGGCCTGGACCAAAGCCCAGCTGTTGAAGGACAGAAAACAGATAGGCCCACTCAACCCTGTCGAAGGCCTTCTCAGCATCAAGAGATATAACAACCTCCGGTTCAGCAGGAGAAGGCGGGCTGTGGATGACGCTGAGAAGTCTTCGGACATTTGTGAAGGAGTGCCTCCCCCCTATGAATCCTGTCTGATCTTCCGAAATGATGGAGGGTATAATAGATTCCAACCGGCGAGCAAAAATCTTCGCAAGTATTTTCACATCTACAGACAGAAGCGAGATTGGGCGATATGATGCACAGCTCAACGGGTCCTTACCCTTCTTAAAGATCAGAGAGATAGAGGCTTGCATAAGAGTAGGCGGCAGTGAGCCTTGGACGTACGACGAATTAAACATATCTAATAATAATGGGGAAAGTTGATTTGAGAATTTTTTGTAGAATTCTACCGGGTATCCGTCAGGTCCCGGTGATTTGCCACTATTCATGGACTGTATTGCCTCTTTAATCTCAGCAAGCTGCAGGTTGGCATCTAGTGTCTGTTGGTCGTTAGTCGAAATCTTGGGCATATCCAATTTATCCAAAAATGTATGTAGCTGATCTTCGTTATCAGGGGATTCAGACGTGTAGAGACGAGAGTAGTAGGTTTTAAAGATGTTATTAATCTCTCCCGGGTCAGAAGTGAGAGAGCCCAACCCGTCCCGTATCTGGGTGATTTGGTTCGACGCCACCCTAGCCTTTAGTTGGTGGGCCAGGAGACGGCCAGCTTTATCGCCATGTTCATATATAGACCCTCGTGAGTGTAGAAGGAGTCGTTCAGCCTCTCTTGTTAGGAGAAGGTCAAGTTCTGTTTGGAGCCCCATCCGTTCTTTAGATAGATCAGGTGATTGAGTGGAAAATAGTTGGTTGTCTAGATTAATGATAGATTCTTCCAGTTCTCTTTGGCGTGCTCTACGAAGTTTATTAACATGAGACGTATGCGAGATGATCTTACCCTAAGAAAAGCTTTAAGGGTTTCCCAGAGTAGGGACGCAGAGGTCTCTCATTTTGGTTGGTCTCACAGAAGAATGCAATTGATTCCGAAATACACTCACAAAAGGCTGCATCAGAAAGTAAAAGAGGGTCAAGACGCCAGAATCTAAATTCCTTAGGCTTATGATCAAAGTGAAGGTCCAGGATCACAGTTGAATGATCTGATACAGTTATCGGTGAGTATTGAACGGAGACAATCGACGAAATAAATGTTTTATCAACAATAAAATAATCTATGCGAGAGTATGAACGATGTGCATGGAAAAGAAAGAGTATTGCCTAGCCGAGGGGTGTAAAAATCTCCACGGGTCGACGTAGCCATAGTGGTCCATAAAAGCAGAGAGAGTCTGTGCCGTTTTAGAGGGCGCCACAGTTCTGGAACTAGATCTGTCTAGTGTTGGGTCTATAACACAATTCATATCTCCTCCCAGTATCAATAGATGGGAATTCAAATTGGGGATGGTGGAGAATAGCGATTTCACAAAATTATGATCATCCCAATTGGGAGCATACACAGAAACTAAGATGACCGGCTTCTGATAGAGAGTACCAGAAATGATGACATAACGTCCATTTGGATCTAAAATTGTATTAGTAGGGGTGAAATTTACTTTTTTTCCGAATTAAAATGGCTGTGCCCCTTGTCTTTAGGTTAAATTGTGAATGAAACATTTGTCCAATCCACGGCCTATTCAGCTTTCGCTGATCAGATTTACAGAGATGTGTCTCTTGTATAAACATTATATCCGCCTTCAGGTTTTTAAGATGTGTCATAATCTTTGTGCGTTTCACCGAAGCATTCAACCCACCAGTGTTCAAAGAGAGTATCCTGACCGCCTGTCCACCACCAGTCCCTGTACCAGTTATATTAGCCATGACACTGCATACAGCATCGAAGGTGTAAGATCAGCCTTAGAACATCCACAACTAAAAATGGAGAGAACAGTGTACATAAAGATGACAAAACAGAATGTAATTGAAACAGCTGCCTCAAACAATGGAAACCTGTAGCCCCATCAAGATAAATGCCCCCACCCTCTCCCTCCCATCCTCTACTCCTTCCCACCTCCTCCCATGCCCTAGCCCCCTCCCCTCCCCACCCCTGAGCTCCATCTGCCAATGAAATTGGCAATAACTTCCCTACCTGAATCATCTCTCCTTCTTCAAGGTGTCTCAGTACCCACATCATGCAGATACAACCTCCTTAGTAAGTGTAACAATTGTGAACAGCAAATGTTAACAAGAACATTGCAAAAGTGCAAGAACATCCCGGGTATAGTGTAAATACAAAAATGAAAACAATTAAATTAAAATAGATGTAAACATGTCACATCGTCTGCTGACTTGGCCGAGTAACGTTAGTTATAAAATAAATGACGTCCCAACAGAACGACGGCTGTAAAGTGCCCAGAAACAATTGTGAACAGCATGAGTTAACAAGGACATTCGAAAAAGTGCAAAAAACACCCCGGGTATATAGTGTAAATATACAAATGTAATTATACAAAAAATAAATGTAGACAACATGTCGCATTGTGCGCTGTCATGGCTAGGTAACGTTAGATTATACAATCAATTGTGTCCCAACATAACGGTTGTAACGTACCCAGTCCACCATCAATGCAGCGCCAGCGCGGTTTAGCCTAGCCCAGCTTAGCTCAGCCACCACTAGCCTAGCACAACATCAGTGGTTAGTTAGCCGGCTCGGGGAACCTTTTCTTAGCCCCACTTCCAAGTGTGATCTGCAGGCGAGCAGGGAACAGAAGAGCCGGTCTGAGGCCTAGGTTGTACAGCTTTGACATGATGTCTCGGTATTTCGCCCGCTGTTCGAGAACCTCCTGTGTGAAGTCCTCGTAGATCTGCACTGGTGTCCCACGGTAGCGGAGATCCCCTCGTCTCTTGCGGGCCTCCCGTACAATCACCTCCTTTACTTGGTAGCGATGCAGCCGCAATATCACAGGTCGCGGTCTCGTCCCTGGCTGCGGCCTAGCAGCCGGCGCTCTGTGTGCACGGTCCAGCTCGGGAGGGGATGAGAGAGTTTTATTGCCTAGCAGCTCCACCAAAAATTCAGAAAAGAAGGTTGTAAGCCGGGGTCCCTCAATAGACTCAGGAAGTCCAATGATTCTGATGTTATTTCTGCGGCTCCGACCTTCCAGATCTGCGGTCTTCGCAGCTAGCTTAGCATTGCTATCTGCTAATACCGCACACTTCTCCTCGAGTATACGGAGTCGCTGATCTTGCAGATTGGCATTGGTCTCAAGAGAGTCTATTTGTTCCCCATGTTCTGCTACTGTGGTCTGCGTTTGGTTCAGCTTCGCCTCCAGTACCGCAAAGGCAGCTTTGAAATCAGCTGAAATGCTAGCTCTGTGCTCTTCAAGCAGGCTAATTATGCTAGCCATGTCCGCGCCAGCAACTTCACTTGCACTTGAGACAGCAGTTTCGGTCTTTTTTGCCTGTTTCGTCTCCGTTTTCAACGCAGGTTTCGGCATCACATCGGCTTGTTCTGATTTATAGTCCAAATTATGTTCACACAATACGGGTTTAACTCAACTTCGGTGGTTTTAAATTAAATGTAGAAAGTAAAATCGTGGGAGAACGAGACAACGCAGCACTCACATGTTCGTCCAACCGGAAGTCTACTTTCTACTTCTTACATGTTGAACCCAAATACCTGTACTTTCTACTTCTCACATGTTGAACACAAATACCTGTACTTTCTACTTCTCACATGTTGAACACAAATACCTGTACTTTCTACTTCTTACATTTTGAACGCAAATACCTGTACTTTCTACTTCTTACATGTTGAACACAAATACCTGTACTTTCTACTTCTTACATTTTGAACACAAATGCCTGTCCTTTCTACTTCTTACATGTTGAACACAAATACCTGTACTTTCTACTTCTTACAGTTTGAACACAAATGCCTGTACTTTCTACTTCTCACATGTTGAACACAAATACCTGTACTTTCTACTTCTTACAGTTTGAACACAAATGCCTGTACTTTCTACTTCTTACATGTTGAACACAAATACCTGTACTTTCTACTTCTCACATGTTGAACACAAATACCTGTACTTTCTACTTCTTACATGTTGAACCCAATACCTGTACTTTCTACTTCTTACATGTTGAACTCAAATACCTGTACTTTCTACTTCTTACATGTTGAACTCAAATACCTGAACTTTCTACTTCTTACATGTTGAACACAAATACCTGTACTTTCTACTTCTTACATGATGAACTAAAATACCTGTACTTTCTACTTCTTACATGTTGAACACAAATACCTGTACTTTCTACTTCTTACATGTTGAACTCAAATACCTGTACTTCTACTTCTTACATGTTGAACTCAAATACCTGTACTTTCTACTTCTAACATGTTGAACTCAAATACCTGTACTTTCTACTTCTTACATGTTGAACTCAAATACCTGTACTTTCTACTTCTTAAATTTTGAACCCAAATACCTGTACTTTCTACTTCTAACATGTTGAACTCAAATACCTGTACTTTCTACTTCTTACATGTTGAACTCAAATACCTGTACTTTCTACTTATTACATTTTGAACCCAAATACCTGTACTTTCTACTTCTTACATGTTGAACACAAATACCTGTACTTTCTACTTCTTACATGTTGAACTCAAATACCTGTACTTTCTACTTCTTACATGTTGAACTCAAATACCTGTACTTTCTACTTCTTACATGTTGAAACCAAATACCTGTACTTTCTACTTCTTACATGTTGAACTCAATACCTGTACTTTACTTCTTACAGTTGAACTCAAATACCTGTACTTTCTACTTCTTACATGTTGAACTCAAATACCTGTACTTTCTACTTCTAACCTGTTGAACTCAAATACCTGTACTTTCTACTTCTTACATGTTGAAACTCAAATACCTGTACTTTCTACTTCTTACATTTGAACCCAAATACCTGTACTTTCTCTTCTAACATGTTGAAACTCAAATACCTGTACTTTCTACTTCTTACATGTTGAACTCAAATACCTGTACTTTCTACTTCTTACATTTGGAACCCAAATACCTGTACTTTCTACTTCTAACATGTTGAACCCAAATACCTGTACTTTCTACTTCTTACATGTTGAAACCCAAATACCTGTAACTTTCTACTTCTAACATGTTGAACTCAAATACTGTACTTTCTACTTCCTTACATGTTGAACTCAAATACCTGTACTTTCTACTTCTTACATTTTGACCCAAATACCTGTACTTTCTACTTCTTACATGTTGAACACAAATACCTGTACTTTCTACTTCTTACATTTTGAACACAATACCTGTACTTTCTACTTCTTACATTTTGAACACAAATACCTGTACTTTCTACTTCTTACATGTTGAACCCAAATACCTGTACTTTCTACTTCTTACATGTTGAACACAAATACCTGTACTTTCTACTTCTTACATGTTTGAACACAAATACCTGTACTTTTCTACTTCTACATTTTGAACACAAATACCTGTACTTTCTACTTCTCACATGTTGAACACAAATACCTGTACTTTCTACTTCTTACATGTTGAACCCAAATACCTGTACTTTCTACTTCTCACATGTTGAACACAAATACCTGTACTTTCTACTTCTTACCTTTTGAACACAAATACCTGTACTTTCTACTTCTTACATGTTGAACACAAAGACCTGTACTTTCTACTTCTTACATGTTGAACTCAAATACCTGTACTTTCTACTTCTTACATTTTGAACACAAATACCTGTACTTTCTACTTCTTACATGTTGAACACAAATACCTGTACTTTCTACTTCTTACATGTTGAACTCAACAACCTGTACTTTCTACTTCTTACATGTTGAACACAAATACCTGTACTTTCTACTTCTCACATGTTGAACACAAATACCTGTACTTTCTACTTCTCACATGTTGACCCAAATACCTGTACTTTCTACTTCTTACATGTTGAACACAAATACCTGTACTTTCTACTTCTTACATGTTGAACCCAAATACCTGTACTTTCTACTTCTCACATGTTGAACTCAAATACCTGTACTTTCTACTTCTTACATTTTGAACCAAAATACCTGTACTTTCTACTTCTTACATGTTGAACTCAAATACCTGTACTTTCTACTTCTTACATGTTGAACCCAAATACCTGTACTTTCTACTTCTTACATGTTGAACTCAAATACCTGTACTTTCTACTTCTTACATGTTGAACTCAAATACCTGTACTTTCTACTTCTTACATGTTGAACACAAATACCTGTACTTTCTACTTCTTACATGTTGAACCCAAATACCTGTACTTTCTACTTCTTATATGTTGAACACAAATACCTGTACTTTCTACTTCTTACATGTTGAACTCAAATACCTGAACTTTCTACTTCTTACATGTTGAACCCAAATACCTGTACTTTCTACTTCTTACATGTTGAACTCAAATACCTGTACTTTCTACTTCTCACATGTTGAACACAAATACCTGTACTTTCTACTTCTCACATGTTGAACTCAAATACCTGTACTTTCTACTTCTTACATTTTGAACCCAAATACCTGTACTTTCTACTTCTTACATGTTGAACTCAAATACCTGTACTTTCTACTTCTTACATGTTGAACACAAATACCTGTACTTTCTACTTCTCACATGTTGAACTCAAATACCTGTACTTTCTACTTCTTACATTTTGAAACCCAAATACCTGTACTTTCTACTTCTTACATGTTGAACACAAATACCTGTACTTTCTACTTCTTACATGTTGAACTCAAATACCTGTACTTTCTACTTCTTACATGTTGAACACAAATACCTGTACTTTCTACTTCTTACATGTTGAACCAAATACCTGTACTTTCTACTTCTTACATGTTGAACCCAAATACCTGTACTTTCTACTTCTTACATGTTGAACACAAATACCTGTACTTTCTACTTCTTACATGTTGAACCCAAATACCTGTACTTTCTACTTCTTACATGTTGAACACAAATACCTGTACTTTCTACTTCTTACATGTTGAACTCAAATACCTGTACTTTCTACTTCTTACATGTTGAACACAAATACCTGTACTTTCTACTTCTTACATGTTGAACATCAAATACCTGTACTTTCTACTTCTTACATGTTGAACCCAAATACCTGTACTTTCTACTTCTTACATGTTGAACCCAAATACCTGTACTTTCTACTTCTTACATGTTGAACCCAAATACCTGTACTTTCTACTTCTCACATGTTGAACACAAATATCTGTACTTTCTACTTCTTACATGTTGAACCCAAATACCTGTACTTTCTACTTCTTACATGTTGAACCCAAATACCTGTACTTTCTAGTTATTACATGTTGAACCCAAATACCTGTACTTTCTACTTCTAACATGTTGAACTCAAATACCTGTACTTTCTACTTCTTACATTTTGAACCCAAATACCTGTACTTTCTACTTCTTACATGTTGAACTCAAATACCTGTACTTTCTACTTCTTACATTTTAAACCCAAATACCTGTACTTTCTACTTCTTACATGTTGAACACAAATACCTGTACTTTCTACTTCTTACATGTTGAACTCAAATACCTGTACTTTCTACTTCTTACATGTTGAACTCAAATACCTGTACTTTCTACTTCTTACATGTTGAACACAAATACCTGTACTTTCTACTTCTTACATGTTGAACTCAAATACCTGTACTTTCTACTTCTTACATGTTGAACTCAAATACCTGTACTTTCTACTTCTAACATGTTGAACTCAAATACCTGTACTTTCTACTTCTTACATTTTAACCCAAATACCTGTACTTTCTACTTCTTACATGTTGAACTCAAATACTGTACTTTCTACTTCTTACAGTTGAACTACAAATACCTGTACTTTCTACTTCTTACATGTTGAACTCAAATACCTGTACTTTCTACTTCTTACATGTTGAACTCAAATACCTGTACTTTCTACTTCTTACATGTTGAACCCAAATACCTGTACTTTCTACTTCTAACATGTTGAACCCAAATACCTGTACTTTCTACTTCTTACATGTTGAACCCAAATACCTGTACTTTCTACTTCTAACATGTTGAACTCAAATACCTGTACTTTCTACTTCTTACATGTTGAACTCAAATACCTGTACTTTCTACTTCTTAACATGTTGAACTCCAATACCTGTACTTTCTACTTCTTACATGTTGAACTCAAATACCTGTACTTTCTACTTCTTACATGTTGAACACAAATACCTGTACTTTCTACTTCTTACATGTTGAACTCAAATACCTGTACTTTCTACTTCTTACATGTTGAACCCAAATACCTGTACTTTCTACTTCTAACATGTTTGAACTCAAATACCTGTACTTTCTACTTCTTACATGTTGAAACACAAATACCCTGTACTTTCTACTTCTTACATTTTGAACTCAAATACCTGTACTTTCTACTTCTTACATTTTGAACCCAAATACCTGTACTCTCTACTTCTTACATGTTGAACACAAATAACCTGTACTTTCTACTTCTTACATGTTGAACACAAATACCTGTACTTTCTACTTCTTACATTTTGAACACAAATACCTGTACTTTCTACTTCTTACATTTTGAACACAAATACCTGTACTTTCTACTTCTTACATTTTGAACACAAATACCTGTACTTTCTACTTCTCACATGTTGAACACAAATACCTGTACTTTCTACTTCTTACATGTTGAACCCAAATACCTGTACTTTCTACTTCTCACATGTTGAACACAAATACCTGTACTTTCTACTTCTTACCTTTTGAACACAAATACCTGTACTTTCTACTTCTTACATGTTGAACACAAACACCTGTACTTTCTACTTCTTACATTTTGAACACAAATACCTGTACTTTCTACTTCTTACATGTTGAACACAAATACCTGTACTTTCTACTTCTTACATGTTGAACTCAAACACCTGTACTTTCTACTTCTTACATGTTGAACACAAATACCTGTACTTTCTACTTCTCACATGTTGAACACAAATACCTGTACTTTCTACTTCTCACATGTTGAACCCAAATACCTGTACTTTCTACTTCTTACATGTTGAACCCAAATACCTGTACTTTCTACTTCTTACATGTTGAACACAAATACCTGTACTTTCTACTTCTTACATGTTGAACCCAAATACCTGTACTTTCTACTTCTCACATGTTGAACTCAAATACCTGTACTTTCTACTTCTTACATGTTGAACTCAAATACCTGTACTTTCTACTTCTTACATGTTGAACTCAAATACCTGTACTTTCTACTTCTTACATGTTGAACACAAATACCTGTACTTTCTACTTCTTACATGTTGAACCCAAATACCTGTACTTTCTACTTCTTATATGTTGAACACAAATACCTGTACTTCATACTTCTTACATGTTGAACTCAAATACCTGAACTTTCTACTTCTTACATGTTGAACCCAAATACCTGTACTTTCTACTTCTTACATGTTGAACTCAAATACCTGTACTTTCTACTTCTTACATGTTGAACTCAAATACCTGTACTTTCTACTTCTCACATGTTGAACTCAAATACCTGTACTTTCTACTTCTTACATTTTGAACCCAAATACCTGTACTTTCTACTTCTTACATGTTGAACTCAAATACCTGTACTTTCTACTTCTTACATGTTGAACACAAATACCTGTACTTTCTACTTCTCACATGTTGAACTCAAATACCTGTACTTTCTACTTCTTACATTTTGAACCCAAATACCTGTACTTTCTACTTCTTACATGTTGAACACAAATACCTGTACTTTCTACTTCTTACATGTTGAACACAAATACCTGTACTTTCTACTTCTTACATGTTGAACTCAAATACCTGTACTTTCTACTTCTTACATGTTGAACACAAATACCTGTACTTTCTACTTCTTACATGTTGAACACAAATACCTGTACTTTCTACTTCTTACATGTTGAACACAAATACCTGTACTTTCTACTTCTTACATGTTGAACACAAATACCTGTACTTTCTACTTCTTACATGTTGAACTCAAATACCTGTACTTTCTACTTCTTACATGTTGAACACAAATACCTGTACTTTCTACTTCTTACATGTTGAACACAAATACCTGTACTTTCTACTTCTTACATGTTGAACCCAAATACCTGTACTTTCTACTTCTTACATGTTGAACACAAATACCTGTACTTTCTACTTCTTACATGTTGAACCCAAATACCTGTACTTTCTACTTCTTACATGTTGAACACAAATACCTGTACTTTCTACTTCTTACATGTTGAACTCAAATACCTGTACTTTCTACTTCTTACATGTTGAACACAAATACCTGTACTTTCTACTTCTTACATGTTGAACTCAAATACCTGTACTTTCTACTTCTTACATGTTGAACTCAAATACCTGTACTTTCTACTTCTTACATGTTGAACCCAAATACCTGTACTTTCTACTTCTTACATGTTGAACCCAAATACCTGTACTTTCTACTTCTCACATGTTGAACACAAATATCTGTACTTTCTACTTCTTACATGTTGAACCCAAATACCTGTACTTTCTACTTCTTACATGTTGAACCCAAATACCTGTACTTTCTAGTTATTACATGTTGAACCCAAATACCTGTACTTTCTACTTCTTACATGTTGAACACAAATACCTGTACTTTCTACTTCTTACATGTTGAACCCAAATACCTGTACTTTCTACTTCTTACATGTTGAACCCAAATACCTGTACTTTCTACTTCTTACATGTTGAACACAAATACCTGTACTTTCTACTTCTTACATGTTGAACACAATACCTGTACTTTCTACTTCTTACATGTTGAACTCAAATACCTGTACTTTCTACTTCTTACATGTTGAACACAAATACCTGTACTTTCTACTTCTTACATGTTGAACACAAATACCTGTACTTTCTACTTCTTACATGTTGAACACAAATACCTGTACTTTCTACTTCTTACATGTTGAACACAAATACCTGTACTTTCCACTTCTTACATGTTGAACCCAAATACCTGTACTTTCTACTTCTTACATGTTGAACCCAAATACCTGTACTATCTACTTCTTACATGTTGAACACAAATACCTGTACTTTCTACTTCTTACATGTTGAACTCAAATACCTGTACTTTCTACTTCTTACATGTTGAACACAAATACCTGTACTTTCTACTTCTTACATGTTGAACTCAAATACCTGTACTTTCTACTTCTTACATGTTGAACCCAAATACCTGTACTTCTACTTCTTACATGTTGAACCCAAATACCTGTACTTTCTACTTCTTACATGTTGAACTCAAATACCTGTACTTTCTACTTCTTACATGTTGAACTCAAATACCTGTACTTTCTAGTTCTTACATTTTGAACCCAAATACCTGTACTTTCTAGTTCTTACATGTTGAACTCAAATACCTGTACTTTCTAGTTCTTACATTTTGAACCCAAATACCTGTACTTTCTAGTTCTTACATTTTGAACCCAAATACCTGTACTTTCTACTTCTTACATGTTGAACTCAAATACCTGTACTTTCTACTTCTTACATTTTGAACCCAAATACCTGTACTTTCTACTTCTTACATGTTGAACTCAAATACCTGTACTTTCTACTTCTTACATGTTGAACCCAAATACCTGTACTATCTACTTCTTACATGTTGAACACAAATACCTGTACTTTCTACTTCTTACATGTTGAACTCAAATACCTGTACTTTCTACTTCTTACATGTTGAACACAAATACCTGTACTTTCTACTTCTTACATGTTGAACTCAAATACCTGTACTTTCTACTTCTTACATGTTGAACCCAAATACCTGTACTTTCTACTTCTTACATGTTGAACCCAAATACCTGTACTTTCTACTTCTTACATGTTGAACCCAAATACCTGTACTTTCTAGTTCTTACATGTTGAACTCAAATACCTGTACTTTCTAGTTCTTACATTTTGAACCCAAATACCTGTACTTTCTACTTCTTACATGTTGAACTCAAATACCTGTACTTTCTACTTCTTACATGTTGAACCCAAATACCTGTACTATCTACTTCTTACATGTTGAACACAAATACCTGTACTTTCTACTTCTACATGTTGAACTCAAATACCTGTACTTTCTACTTCTTACATGTTGAACACAAATACCTGTACTTTCTACTTCTTACATGTTGAACTCAAATACCTGTACTTTCTACTTCTTACATGTTGAACCCAAATACCTGTACTTTCTACTTCTTACATGTTGAACCCAAATACCTGTACTTTCTACTTCTTACATGTTGAACCCAAATACCTGTACTTTCTAGTTCTTACATGTTGAACTCAAATACCTGTACTTTCTAGTTCTTACATTTTGAACCCAAATACCTGTACTTTCTACTTCTCACATGTTGAACTCAAATACCTGTACTTTCTACTTCTTACATGTTGAACTCAAATACCTGTACTTTCTACTTCTTACATGTTGAACTCAAATATCTGTACTTTCTACTTCTTACATGTTGAACTCAAATACCTGTACTTTCTACTTCTTACATGTTGAACCCAAATACCTGTACTTTCTACTTCTTACATGTTGAACACAAATACCTGTACTTTGTACTTCTTACATGTTGAACACAAATACCTGTACTTTCTACTTCTCACATGTTGAACTCAAATACCTGTACTTTCTACTTCTTACATGTTGAACTCAAATACCTGTATTTTCTACTTCTTACATGTTGAACCCAAATACCTGTACTTTCTACTTCTTACATGTTGAACACAAATACCTGTACTTTCTACTTCTTACATGTTGAACTCAAATACTTGTACTTTCTACTTCTCTCATTTTCCAAACAGCTGGTTCCTTTAGTCTGAATGTGTGTTTGGTGCGTGATCATTATTCTTTAGAGTCATTGCGTGCCTATTGATTTGAACACGATCCGTGTATCCATCACTTCCTGGTCTTCTCTAAAGAAGAGGGACCAATGGAAACGTTGTCATGTTGCCGTTGTTCAGCATGGAAACATTCATTAGCTAACAATGACATTATTGTTCTATTAATATAAAGGGAGGTCAGGTACTCTTTAAAGCAGCTGCTAGTTATGGGTACTCTTTACTTCAGTACATTTCAAAGCCTCTTATTTTTTACTTGAGTAAAGAAGTTTAGTCAGTACTTCTACTTTCACCAGTGTACTTTTAAACACGAGTATCTGTACTCGAGTAAAGGATGTGTGTACTTTTGCCATCTCTGATAGGGAGTGCTGTATTGTACTATTAGGCTTCTTTTTTTTTTTGTACCTTTCCTGTAGTGTGTTATATAGGTTTGAAATGGTCTGCAAAAGCATTCTTTGAACATGAAAGCATGTAAACATGTCACAGTGGAGGCACAGAATGCAGATATGAACCTGTAAATGAGCGTTATGTGTCCTCTTTAATATGATATTGTGCATGGATTTACCTGTAATGAGCATCTTTTATGGCCTGGGGGTTTGTGTGCAGAAGCCTGGCGCTCCACAGAGGGTCTCCCTGTGTGAGGCGCACACACATGGACAGACATTTTATACATTTTCCAACACCTTTTCTCTTGTTTTTGTTTCAGTCTTCATTAAATACACCTTTTGGCATTTCTTTGTACCTTAACATCCTTTTAGATTATAATCCTAAATCCATGAAATATTTATTTTAAATTGCCTTCTTTGACTTTGCTATTAATTGTTTGTTGTATTGATCGTTGTTGACTACTTTTATAGCTACATTATATATTTTGTATAGTGTATTTGATAATACTTACTCTTACAGAAAGATTTGTATGCGAGGGGGGGTTGCGGGTGCTCGTGGAGCCTCGCAGATGGGGGTGCTGCAGCCCCCTCAGCACCCCCCCTTCCCGCGTCCATGAGTATTATTATTATTATCTTGTATTACAAGATATTAAATAAATCAGGTAACTTTATTTTAGTAAACAGGAAGATGTAAGCCTACTTAGTGCACAGAAATGAGTATTTGAATGACAAACTAACGGATACAGTATACACCTTAGTAAACGTAGTTCATCAGATAAAGATTATTGTTATTATTAATTATAGTTTACCTGTAATTTGATTCCCTGTGCCTCCAGTTCAGTCGCCAGACCCCCATCCAGGATTAAAGGTCCGTTATTATCACTCATATAAAGTCTGAGACCAGCAGAGGAACCCATTACAACTTTATTTAAGAGTCCCTGAAGTTATAACCTAGACTTCTACCTTTTAATTGTTTATTTTTAATCTAATGCCTACTTCACAAAACACAGTTATGAGGAAGAAATACTCGACGAGACTTTGACTGTTATTTTTGTTCCGGGTAAAATAAACAGGTCAAATGGTGCGTTTAAAGACAATCGGAATTTCAAATATTATTGTGATTAGGTGCTCCACAACAGCACCATTTCCTAATTTATTGGTTATTTTGATTATTTAATACACTGTATATTTCTATCTGTTGCCTAGTGCAACTGTATATTGTAGAGTATTTAAATATATTCAGTATTTTCTTTATATTGTGTATTATTTAGATGTATTTTCTATTGTAATGTTGTATATTTGCTGTTCATGTACATTCTTTGTTTTATTGTATCTGTATCTTATTGTCTATTTTAAATAGTTTCTCTCATGTGTAATGCGTGACAACACTGCTGCTGTGACAATGTAATTACCCAATTTACTATGTATTTGTAAAATGACACAATAACATATAACACATTCATTTGTTTTGATTGAGTATTTTTCTCACAACAAAACACAAAAGTTTGATCTTGTGGTGAAACTTAAAATAGCAGACCTTCAGCATGTTACATAATAACAGATTCAACCGTAAACTAAAGACAGAGAAACAGTAAAAATGCTTTTCAACATTTATTGATAACAATATAAGAGGTTGATACTATGCAGTTTTTGGTGGAGATGTTAATCGTCCAATCCGTTGCATGGTAAGCGGGAAAAACCGGAGTGAACCCGGAGAAAACCCAAAATGCTAAAACCCGCCCACGCAAATATTTTGGGAAAACACCGGAGCGACCCCCGAGTAAATCTCACAATGATGAAACCCACCCACACATATTTACCACCCTAACTTAAAATCCCACCCTTTAAATACCCCACATTTCATTAACCCCCTTTAAAGAACCCACACGGGCTCAGCGCTGCGTCTGAAAGGCTTGCTGATGGCCTTGCCTACAGAGTGGAAGAATTTGCAGACGGCTCGTCTCTTCTTTGGTTGACGCATCAGGCGAGCTTTGAAAATGGACGCGACACAATTTTCATCTGACGATCCTTCCATGTTGAACATCACGATCACGGACTCTGCGCAGCCCCAGATCCTGACCAGGTCCTTGTAAACCACCTTGTCGAGGGTCTGAAATGTGTCCGGGGTTACTGTGAAGCTTTCCCCCTCGACTTTGGCCCACACTTTCTCCAACAAGCTCTCAACGATGCCGACTGAGTTTCCAACGTTGTGGTTCACCTTTGCGTTTTTGAAAAGCCGTGTGATCAGTTTCTGAACCAGAACCTTGACATCCATTTTGGCTTTCAATGACACTGACACTGGGGCTTCTTCTGTGATTGTTGGTCGCACCTCAATCTCCTCGAAAGCCGATATCATCCTTTCAGTTTGTGTGACAGCCTCGTTGTTCACAAACCACCCGAACACTCCTAAGAAGCGACGCACTTGCCTCGTTATCGCAGATTTCACAGTTACTGGGGGTGGGGCAATTAATATTTCCGTAACTCCTGGGGTAGACTCAGGAATCGTCATCTCTCTCGTGGTGTGAGTGTAGAGGAGTTCTTTTAGATCCATTTCGAACACATGGTTCTTGCCGAGGGAAATGTCTTTCATTCTCTGATTAACACACACTTCGTTCCAATCGTGGTCTCCATCACCCTCCTCCGTGAGCAAACCATCAATATAGTTATCAAAAGCCCTCATTGAAGTCACGCTGCTAGCTCTTGCTCCAGGGCAAAAGGTTTTCTTCAGCCCTGACAGCATTCGATGTATGGTCAGTTTGGCAACACGTCTGGTTAAAAAGGCCTTGATCTTTCCGCATTTATTTTTCTCGCCCAGCTTGATCTCGGCTTCTTCTTCTTCAGTGGTAAGCGTTGAATTGCTCTTTGCTCCCAGACACTCCTTCACGATGAGTTGAGTGAGTTCAGCAATCTCCTCGACCGTGTCGGCTCTAAGAAGATCGCTCTCACTTTTGGTCATACTATCCATTAGGGGCTCTGTGATTTTCAAAAACTCTTTTGTAATGATATCCTTGACCATTCTGGATGTATCGCTTCCAATGCTGTCTTCTAATCCGCTGGAGGCGTTCCTCAACCCAGAACTGGCTGAGGTTTTAGGGAATAGAGGTACGGACCCTGAGCTATTTGAGAGGGTAGACCCGGACCCTGAGATTTGAATGAGGGTATAGTTGACCTCTGAGGTTTTTGAGTGGGTAGACCCTGTCTCTGACGTTTGATAGCGGGGAGCAACTGAGGTTTTTGAGAGGGTAGACCCGGACCCTGAGGTTTGAATGAGGGTATAGTTGACCTCTGAGGTTTTTGAGTGGGCAGACCCTGTCTCTGAGGTCTTAGAGGGGCCTGAGGACTCGTGGCTCTTTTCTTCGTTGACGTCATCTCCTTTTTGTCCATCAGTGGAGGTCTCCATAGACCTCTTCTCTTTGCGTAATCTAAATCGAAACAAGCCCTTCATCTTAGCCCCAATAGTTCTCAACATATGGATGGCGTGACCAACCATGACATCAAGTCTGTGGTGGGAAGTGACGTGTTCGCTTTCCATAATACCCTCAGCCTGGGAATTGCAGCTGACTGCTGACTTGACGCTGGTTACAGCTTCTTTCACCAGCAGCCTGGTTAAACGTGTGGCGCTGACACACTCAACCATGTCCTTAATGCCCAGAAAATCAGCGATAGTCTGAGGGAGTGTGTTGCCCAGAATGGACCAAACAACCTCCTCAGAAATGATGAAATTGTTGTTCTTCATGGCTACTAGTAGGGATTTTGTCAGTACATCTACTAGGTCCAAAATAAACTCTGCCACATAAATTTTGATGCCATCATCAGATGAGCTTTTGTTCAGGGATTCCCACTTATCCACTGGCAGCCTGCTGAAGAACTTTACTATCACTGCACGGATGTTATCTCGACTGATTGCTGCCATGTTCTCTTCCTGTGGGATAGCTGATTGAGACATAGTAATTTTAGATTGAATTTTAACTACTAGGTAACACTAATTATTTTGTAATAATTACTATCTTTTTAAGTAATTCTGCTCTGTAATAATAATTATTTTCTAATAATTACTATGCTCTGAATTAGTTCTTTGGTATCCTGTCCTTTTGGTGAAATAACTGTCTGTTTTTTAACGCACTGCACTCTCTGTAAGCCTCTCAAAGGGTGACCAGATGTGATAATGAGGTCCCTTTGTAGGTTTCAATGTGCCTTGATGGTCATTTCGAATTATGTCATCGGATCAAAGCTATGACGTCATCATGAGATCATCAGATCAATGTTTGAACGTTCGTTCGCTAAGCCCCGCCCCCGAACAACGCTGCCGTGTTGTTTCTACGGAAGCCCCGTGTTGTTTTTTAAAATCAAGGCAAAAGCATCTACTGTCAAAAATGAGAAAGAACACAGAAAGAAATTGCCGAGTTTGTGAATTCCTGATCTATAATGTGAATAATGCATTGGCTCAATGGATTTTTATCTTTAATTGATGTATACTGTTAAACATATGTAACATTTGAACACTTAAAGTTACATTACCACAGATCCACATAAACAAAACTAGCCTAAATCTCTCTGTTTTTATGTTTTGAATTTGTATTTTAAATATTTTGTATCATAATGTTCTCGATTTGATTTTCTAAATGTATTATTTATCATTATGTATTTAGATTTAAATGCATTATGCACAAAACAATTGGGAAATGTACAAATTATATCCCAGGTGTTGATGATACCTTCCTCTCATTTTACATTCAGCCTGTAGTCCAGATGATGGCAGCAGAGCTCTTAAAATATTTAATTATGATCTAATATTACCACTTTACACACTTTATGTGAGACTTGCAGAGGTCAGAGAAAAGTCTGCAAAAAGAGGAGAAAGTTATTCAAGTATAATATATATATATATATATATATACGTGACAGATATAAACAAACTGAGGTATTTACACTATGAACAATATAAGGAGGTATACGCATTAATAACAGCAGTATAGAAATTGAATATAGCCTATATCAGGTATACAAATATCCAGTATAATACAGACATTGTCGACTAAATGAATATGAATATACCATATACAGTATGTTGTTCACATCTTAGATACTCAAGTAAAGTACAAATACCTCAAACATATACTTAAGTACAGTACTTATAATAAAACATAATATAATAATACATAATATATAATCATAATAAAATACATAGGCTATTTTTAGATTTTCTCTTTGGACCATTTTATTTTATGACAATTGGTAGATTCCGATGTTTTTTCAGTTGTCAGTTATCAACCCTGAACGCACCTTGTCCACAGTTTCTATAGCAACGGGACACAGCACGATGGCTAATGTCTGCTAGCTGAACACAGCATCGGGACTTTAGGAATAAACGTTGTGAATTGGGCCGAAATGGTGAGTTAAAAACCCTCCGTTCAGTCCTCATTGTGTAAACACACTATCCGATGGTTAGACATTCAGCACGGTTTGGATATGAAACACTTCAACGGACAAAACCGAAAAGTGTTTGCTAACGGAAGCATAGCAAACACAGGCTATCAGTTAGCATAACAGTTAGCTTTACCAACCGTTAGACTCGTTAGAATGACTAATAACTAAATAACTAATTAAAAGTAAAAACAACATTTACAACTATAATAATTGGTGGCAACTAACAAGATTAGCGTTGACTGCCTGGCTGAATTTGTAACGTTTTATCGTTACCTTAAATGTAATTCTAAATACTGTTTACAATCACATACTACATTTAACTTTAAATAGACGTTGGAGAAGTACTCAGATCTCTTGTACTTAAGTCAAAGTAGAAGTACTCAGATCTTGTACTTAAGTCAAAGTAGAAGTACTCAGATCTTGTACTTAAGTAAAAGTAGAAGTACTCAGATATTGTACTTAAGTCAAAGTAGAAGTACTCAGATCTTGTACTTAAGTAAAAGTAGAAGTACTCAGATATTGTACTTAAGTAAAAGTAGAAGTACTCAGATGTTGTACTTGAGTAAAAGTAGAAAGACTCAGATGTTGTACTTGAGTAAAAGTAGAAGTACTCAGATCTTGTACTTGAGTTAAAGTAGAAGTACCAGAGTGTAGGAATACTCTGTTCCAGTAAAAGTCCTGCATTCAAAATGTTCCTCAAGTAAAAGTAGAAAAGTATTCTCATCTAAATATAGTGAAAGTAGCGACAGTAAAAGTAGTCGTTGTGCAGATTGGTCCATTTCAGAATAATATATATGATATGTTTTATAATGATTGATCATGAAAGTGTTCTCAAAGCTGGTAAAGGTGCAGCTAGTTTGAATGGCTTTGTATACTGCAGGGTAGCTGGTGGATTTACTCCAGGTGGAACTAAAGTCTGATTCAACACTTGATTATATTTCACATCATTCATCTGTGAAGTAACTAAAGGTATTAAATACATGTAGTGGAGTAGAAGTACACCATTCACCTCTGAACTGTAGTGGAGTAGAAGAAACACTACATTTTAACATGCACACATGCATTTGATGTACATTTTAATATACATAACAGCTAGGAACAAGCAGTGACGTTAACTACATTTAATCATATAGCCTACTGTACTTAAGTACCATTTTGAGATACTTTTTTACTTTACTTAAGTATTTAAATATTTTTGCTACTTTGTTCTTCTACCCCACTACAATTCAAAGGTTAAAAGTGTACTTGCATTACCTATAATAACTCACGCGGTCTCTACAAGTTGATGATCAAAATCAAAACACTGATAGAAGGTGGGATAACAATATCACAAATGTGAAACACTTAAACATGGAGCATCGTGAACAGATCAAATCAGAAATGAGATTAAGCACCTGGGAGATGTCGTTAACGCTGGAACAGAACGTCCTCTGCAACAAATTGAAATGTTGTTGACACGGGCACAGAGACTACTTAAACTTTATGATTTGGACTCTGAGTCATATTTTCTTATGGACCATTTGGGTCAATTTCTATACACAATGATCTTTGTGCCAGATTATCATAGCCTCGTGTTTTAAAGTGACATTATGATCTTTTTTTAGGTCCCTTTTGTTACCTAAAATATGGGTTATGTGTGCCTCGTTGTCCCTCTGATGTGTTCTCTTTCCTTGACATTTTCAGGAGGAAAGATACGCCTTTCTCACTGAGTGGTACGACCCGACTGCAGCTCTGCTGAGGCGCTACCAACTCTTCTACTACCCACAAGACAACTCAGTGGAAATGGTGAGCATTCACTACTGCTAATACTATTTATTTAATGTGACAGAGGCTGCTTCAACTTTCTTAGGCTTCTTTTGTAATTGACACAAAACATCTGTACAAATAGGACTTGAATCCCAAATGGCACATAACTACGCAATTTACAACATACATCACGCAGTAGAAGCAGTTCAAATGAAATTTAGCAGGCGATTCAAGAAGTTGAAGAGTCTCAACATTTGAATATTCAAGAAGAATAACAGGATTTTTATTCCATGAATGTATTTTTCCGCTGCTTTACAACTCAGGTTACAGGACTGCGTCAGTAGCACAGAGTGGAGCATATTTGAAAACCAAGACCTCAGTGACTACACCCGAGCTGTACTCTCCTGCATCTCATTCTGTGCTGTGCTACGTTACTGTGAGGAAACGAACCAGAGTTTTCCCAAATCAGAAACCCTGGATGACAGGCGAAGTGCGGCTTCTCATCAGAGAGCGCAACGCCACTTTCAGATCAGAGGACAGAGAGAAGTACAGCACTGCTAGAGGAAATCTCAAGAGGGGAATTTAAAGCTGCTAAGGAGAGCTACGGGAGAAACATTGAGGGTCACATCTCAGATAACAACCCACGGCAAATATGGCAGGGAATACAGAACCTCACAAATGACCAGGGCAGAATCACTACAACAGTCCATTCTGACGCCTTGCTAGCAGAGGAATTAAACCGTTTCTTTGCACGGTTTGAGGCAGTCAGACAAACAGCGCCCCCTCCAGTCTACAGCAGCACCTCACTAACACTTCATCAACACCAAGTGAGACGAGAACTGAGGTTAGTGAACCCCAGGAAAGCTGCAGGACCTGACGCTGTGCCTGGGAAGGTACTTGTGTCATGTGCGGACCAACTATCTGAGATTTTCACCAGGATTTTCAATCTCTCCCTGACCCAAGCCATCATCCCATCATGCTTAAAATCAGCAATCATAATCCCCGTCCCCCAAAACAACAGCAGCCTAAATAACTTCAGGTCCATTGCCCTAATATCGGTGGTTATGAAATGCTTTGAGCGGCTGGTCTCACATCACATCAAGGCCTGCCTCCCCCAGCCTTCGATCCTCATCAGTTTGCCTTCAGGCCAAACCGCTCCACGGAGGATGCCATTGCCATAACCCTCCACACCACACTAAGCCACCTGGAACATCCAGGACACTAGGCTTCTCTTCATAGATTACAGCTCAGCCTTCAACACCTTCATCCCTGACATCCTCATCAATAAACGTCTTGACCTCCACCTGCCCCCCCCTCCACCTGTGCCTGGATAAAGGATTTCCTCACAAACAGACCACAATGTGTGAAACTGGGCTCCCATCTCTCTTCCACACTTACACTCAGCACTGGCTCTCCCCAGGGCTGTGTGCTGAGTCCACTCCTGTATGCCTTATACACGCATGACTGCTCTCCCACCTACCCTTCAAACACCATCATTAAATATGCAGACGACACCACCGTCATCGGGCTCGTGTCAGGAGGTGATGAGACAGCCTATAGAGAGGAGGTCCGGAAACTGACGGAGTGGTGCGCGGTCAACAACCTACTGCTAAACTCAATAAAAACTAAAGAAATTATTATCGATTTCAGGAGAACCAGCATAGACCACGCCCCCCTCTACATTAACGGGGACTGTGTAGAGAGGGTGCCTTCATTTAAATTCCTGGGAGTCCACATCTCCCAGGAGCTCACCTGGTCCACAAACACCACGGCAGTGATAAAGAAGCAGCGACTACTTCCTGAGACTGCTCAGAAAGAACCATCTGAACCAGAAGCTGCTGGTGACCTTCTATCGCTCTACAGTTGAGTGCGTCCTCACATACTGCATCTCTGCTTGGTATGCAGGGTGCTCGGCTGCCGACAGGAAGGCTCTGCAGAGGGTCATTAACACGGCCCAGAGGATTATTGGCTGCCCTCCCTGGAAGACATCACCAGCTCTCGCTGCCTCAGGAGGACCAGCTCCATCCTGAAGGACTCATCCCTTATCACTTATTTTGTTTTACTTGCTTGTAAGCGCTTTGAGCACCAGGAAAAGCGCTTTATAAATGTAATGTATTATTATTATTGTTATCCCACCCAGCCCGTCATCTGTTCGACCTGCTGCCCCGAGGGCCGGCGCTATCGTTCACTGAAAGCCCGCACCTCCAGACTCACAAACAGTTTCTTCCCATGGGCCATTAGGACATTAAACACACACAAATACCCCCCATATCCCCACTGTGCAATAATCATGATCTGTCTCTATGTATACCCTATCCGAAGCTGTGTGCGCTACTTGCTGGTCGAAACTGCCAGACCTTTTAATCTGTGTTTTAATATGTCTGTTTTTAAAGCACTCGCTGGAGCAGTGACTATAAATCTCGTTGTATTCTCGACAATGACAATAAAAGCTTTTGAATTAGAATTTTGAGGTTAACCCTCTCTGGGATATTTCTCATAGTCATTTTATCCCGCTCAAGTCTACCACTATATCATATTATTAAATGACCAATGTGTTTGTTTTTTGCCTTTTTAGTTTGATGTTAAAAACCAGCGAATATTTTTGAGAAGGACGAAATATGAAGACCTCCATCAGGAGGACCTGTTCGTCGGGAATCGAGTGAACGTGTTTTCACGGCAGCTGAATCTGATCGATTATGGAGATCAATACACAGCGAACAAACTGGGCAGCAAAAAAGAAAGGTACATCACCTTGCTGGATTGCTCACAGACATTATTAGATTCAATTAGATTTGATATACTTTATTCATCCCAATTATTTTTGTGTGACAGCAGGATGTAAACAAGGCATTGCACATTAATTAAAATATATTAAAATAGATACAAAATAAATAAAATAATAGAATACTAAAAAAAATAAACACAAACAGTACATATATACAGATTGTTTACTTTCGTAACATAGGGACATCACTATGTAACACTCGTGCTTCTATTGGCTACCGCTCCAACACATTGTACGTGATAGGCTAAGGGGCGGGACAGCTATAAGCATTTGACCAATCACAACGTAGCCGGCCAGTTAACCAATCAGAGCAGAATGGGCTCTGGTTTGAGACAGAGGGTGAAAAGAGGTGATGCAGCACAGACAGTATGAGAACAATAAAGAGCTTTTTGGACATTAAAGCATGGAGACATGTAGAGACACTACATACTGATATACACCTGAACATCAGCAGGAGAGGACTCTTTAAAGTAGAGACACTACATACTGATATACACCTGAACATCAGCAGGAGAGGACTCTTTAAAGTAGAGACACTACATACTGATATACACCTGCACATCAGCAGGAGAGGACTCTTTAAAGTAGAGACACTACATGCTGATATACACCTGAACATCAGCAGGAGAGGACTCTTTAAAGTAGAGACACTACATACTGATATACACCTGAACATCAGCAGGAGAGGACTCTTTAAAGTAGAGACACTACATACTGATATACACCTGAACATCAGCAGGAGAGGACTCTTTAAAGTAGAGACACTACATACTGATATACACCTGAACATCAGCCGGAGAGGACTCTTTAAAGTAGAGACACTACATGCTGATATACACCTGAACATCAGCAGGAGAGGACTCTTTAAAGTAGAGACACTACATACTGATATACACCTGAACATCAGCCGGAGAGGACTCTTTAAAGTAGAGACACTACATGCTGATACACACCTGAACATCAGCAGGAGAGGACTCTTTAAAGTAGAGACACTACATGCTGATATACACCTGAACATCAGCAGGAGAGGACTCTTTAAAGTAGAGACACTACATACTGATATACACCTGAACATCAGCAGGAGAGGACTCTTTAAAGTAGAGACACTACATGCTGATATACACCTGAACATCAGCAGGAGAGGACTCTTTAAAGTAGAGACACTACATACTGATATACACCTGAACATCAGCAGGAGAGGACTCTTTAAAGTAGAGACACTACATACTGATATACACCTGAACATCAGCAGGAGAGGACTCTTTAAAGTAGAGACACTACATACTGATATACACCTGAACATCAGCAGTAGAGGACTCTTTAAAGTAGAGACACTACATACTGATATACACCTGAACATCAGCAGGAGAGGACTCTTTAAAGTAGAGACACTACATACTGATATACACCTGAACATCAGCAGGAGATGACTCTTTAAAGTAGAGACACTACATACTGATATACACCTGAACATCAGCAGGAGAGGACTCTTTAAAGTAGAGACACTACATACTGATATACACCTGAACACTCAGCAGGAGAGGACTCTTTAAAGTAGAGACACTACATACTGATATACACCTGAACATCAGCAGGAGAGGACTCTTTAAAGTAGAGACACTACATACTGATATACACCTGAACATCAGAGCACTCTTTAAAGTAGAGACACTACATACTGATATACACCTGAACATCAGCAGGAGAGGACTCTTTAAAGTAGAGACACTACATGCTGATATACACCTGAACATCAGCAGGAGAGGACTCTTTAAAGTAGAGACACTACATACTGATATACACCTGAACATTAGCAGGAGAGGACTCTTTAAAGTAGAGACACTACATGCTGATATACACCTGAACATCAGCAGGAGAGGACTCTTTAAAGTAGAGACACTACATACTGATATACACCTGAACATCAGCAGGAGAGGACTCTTTAAAGTAGAGACACTACATACTGATATACACCTGAACATCAGCAGGAGAGGACTCTTTAAAGTAGAGACACTACATACTGATATACACCTGAACATCAGCCGGAGAGGACTCTTTAAAGTAGAGACACTACATGCTGATATACACCTGAACATCAGCAGGAGAGGACTCTTTAAAGTAGAGACACTACATACTGATATACACCTGAACATCAGCAGGAGAGGACTCTTTAAAGTAGAGACACTACATGCTGATATACACCTGAACATCAGCAGGAGAGGACTCTTTAAAGTAGAGACACTACATACTGATATCCACCTGAACATCAGCAGGAGAGGACTCTTAAAGTAGAGACACTACATACTGATATACACCTGAACATCAGCAGGAGAGGACTCTTTAAAGTAGAGACACTACATACTGATATACACCTGAACATCAGCAGGAGAGGACTCTTTAAAGTAGAGACACTACATACTGATATACACCTGAACATCAGCAGGAGAGGACTCTTTAAAGTAGAGACACTACATACTGATATACACCTGAACATCAGCAGGAGAGGACTCTTTAAAGTAGAGATACTACATACTGATATACACCTGAACATCAGCAGGAGAGGACTCTTTAAAGTAGAGACACTACATACTGATATACATCTGAACATCAGCAGGAGAGGACTCTTTAAAGTAGAGACACTACATACTGATATACACCTGAACATCAGCAGGAGAAGACTCTTTAAAGTAGAGACACTACATACTGATATACACCTGAACATCAGCAGGAGAGGACTCTTTAAAGTAGAGACACTACATACTGATATACACCTGAACATCAGCAGGAGAGGACTCTTTAAAGTAGAGATACTACATACTGATATACACCTGAACATCAGCAGGAGAGGACTCTTTAAAGTAGAGACACTACATACTGATATACACCTGAACATCAGCAGGAGAGGACTCTTTAAAGTAGAGACACTAGATACTGATATACACCTGAACATCAGCCGGAGAGGACTCTTTAAAGTAGAAACACTACATACTGATATACACCTGAACATCAGCAGGAGAGGACTCTTTAAAGTAGAGAAACTACATACTGATATACACCTGAACATCAGCAGGAGAGGACTCTTTAAAGTAGAGACACTACATACTGATATACACCTGAACATCAGCAGTAGAGGACTCTTTAAAGTAGAGACACTACATACTGATATACACCTGAACATCAGCAGGAGAGGACTCTTTAAAGTAGAGACACTACATACTGATATACACCTGAACATCAGCAGGAGATGACTCTTTAAAGTAGAGACACTACATACTGATATACACCTGAACATCAGCAGGAGAGGACTCTTTAAAGTAGAGACACTACATACTGATATACACCTGAACACCAGCAGGAGAGGACTCTTTAAAGTAGAGACACTACATACTGATATACACCTGAACATCAGCAGGAGAGGACTCTTTAAAGTAGAGACACTACATACTGATATACACCTGAACATCAGCAGGAGAGGACTCTTTAAAGTAGAGACACTACATACTGATATACACCTGAACATCAGAGGACTCTTTAAAGTAGAGACACTACATACTGATATACACCTGAACATCAGCAGGAGAGGACTCTTTAAAGTAGAGACACTACATGCTGATATACACCTGAACATCAGCAGGAGAGGACTCTTTAAAGTAGAGACACTACATACTGATATACACCTGAACATTAGCAGGAGAGGACTCTTTAAAGTAGAGACACTACATGCTGATATACACCTGAACATCAGCAGGAGAGGACTCTTTAAAGTAGAGACACTACATACTGATATACACCTGAACATCAGCAGGAGAGGACTCTTTAAAGTAGAGACACTACATACTGATATACACCTGAACATCAGCAGGAGAGGACTCTTTAAAGTAGAGACACTACATACTGATATACACCTGAACATCAGCCGGAGAGGACTCTTTAAAGTAGAGACACTACATGCTGATATACACCTGAACATCAGCAGGAGAGGACTCTTTAAAGTAGAGACACTACATACTGATATACACCTGAACATCAGCAGGAGAGGACTCTTTAAAGTAGAGACACTACATGCTGATATACACCTGAACATCAGCAGGAGAGGACTCTTTAAAGTAGAGACACTACATACTGATATCCACCTGAACATCAGCAGGAGAGGACTCTTTAAAGTAGAGACACTACATACTGATATACACCTGAACATCAGCAGGAGAGGACTCTTTAAAGTAGAGACACTACATACTGATATACACCTGAACATCAGCAGGAGAGGACTCTTTAAAGTAGAGACACTACATACTGATATACACCTGAACATCAGCAGGAGAGGACTCTTTAAAGTAGAGACACTACATACTGATATACACCTGAACATCAGCAGGAGAGGACTCTTTAAAGTAGAGACACTACATACTGATATACATCTGAACATCAGCAGGAGAGGACTCTTTAAAGTAGAGACACTACATACTGATATACACCTGAACATCAGCAGGAGAGGACTCTTTAAAGTAGAGATACTACATACTGATATACACCTGAACATCAGCAGGAGAGGACTCTTTAAAGTAGAGACACTACATACTGATATACACCTGAACATCAGCAGGAGAGGACTCTTTAAAGTAGAGATACTACATACTGATATACACCTGAACATCAGCAGGAGAGGACTCTTTAAAGTAGAGACACTACATACTGATATACACCTGAACATCAGCAGGAGAGGACTCTTTAAAGTAGAGACACTAGATACTGATATACACCTGAACATCAGCCGGAGAGGACTCTTTAAAGTAGAAACACTACATACTGATATACACCTGAACATCAGCAGGAGAGGACTCTTTAAAGTAGAGACACTACATACTGATATACACCTGAACATCAGCAGGAGAGGACTCTTTAAAGTAGAGACACTACATACTGATATACACCTGAACATCAGCAGGAGAGGACTCTTTAAAGTAGAGATACTACATACTGATATACACCTGAACATCAGCAGGAGAGGACTCTTTAAAGTAGAGATACTACATACTGATATACACCTGAACATCAGCAGGAGAGGACTCTTTAAAGTAGAGATACTACATACTGATATACACCTGAACATCAGCAGGAGAGGACTCTTTAAAGTAGAGACACTACATACTGATATACACCTGAACATCAGCAGGAGAGGACTCTTTAAAGTAGAGATACTACATACTGATATACACCTGAACATCAGCAGGAGAGGACTCTTTAAAGTAGAGACACTACATACTGATATACACCTGAACATCAGCAGGAGAGGACTCTTTAAAGTAGAGACACTAGATACTGATATACACCTGAACATCAGCCGGAGAGGACTCTTTAAAGTAGAAACACTACATACTGATATACACCTGAACATCAGCAGGAGAGGACTCTTTAAAGTAGAGACACTACATACTGATATACACCTGAACATCAGCAGGAGAGGACTCTTTAAAGTAGAGACACTACATACTGATATACACCTGAACATCAGCAGGAGAGGACTCTTTAAAGTAGAGACACTACATACTGATATACACCTGAACATCAGCAGGAGAGGACTCTTTAAAGTAGAGACACTACATACTGATATACACCTGAACATCAGCAGGAGAGGACTCTTTAAAGTAGAGACACTACATACTGATATACACCTGAACATCAGCAGGAGAGGACTCTTTAAAGTAGAGACACTACATACTGATATACACTTGAACATCAGCAGGAGAGGACTCTTTAAAGTAGAGACACTACATACTGATATACACCTGAACATCAGCAGGAGAGGACTCTTTAAAGTAGAGACACTACATACTGATATACACCTGAACATCAGCAGGAGAGGACTCTTTAAAGTAGAGACACTACATACTGATATACACCTGCACATCAGCAGGAGAGGACTCTTTAAAGTAGAGACACTACATACTGATATACACTTGAACATCAGCAGGAAAGGACTCTTTAAAGTAGAGACACTACATACTGATATACACCTGAACATCAGCAGGAGAGGACTCTTTAAAGTAGAGACACTACATACTGATATACACCTGAACATCAGCAGGAGAGGACTCTTTAAAGTAGAGACACTACATACTGATATACACTTGAACATCAGCAGGAGAGGACTCTTTAATGTAGAGATGCTACATACTGATATACACCTGAACATCAGCGGGAGAGGACTCTTTAAAGTAGAGACACTACATACTGATATACACCTGAACATCAGCAGGAGAGGACTCTTTAAAGTAGAGACACTACATACTGATATACACCTGAACATCAGCAGGAGAGGACTCTTTAAAGTAGAGACACTACATACTGATATACACTTGAACATCAGCAGGAGAGGACTCTTTAAAGTAGAGACACTACATACTGATATACACCTGAACATCAGCAGGAGAGGACTCTTTAAAGTAGAGACACTACATACTGATATACACCTGAACATCAGCAGGAGAGGACTCTTTAAAGTAGAGACACTACATACTGATATACACCTGCACATCAGCAGGAGAGGACTCTTTAAAGTAGAGACACTACATACTGATATACACCTGAACATCAGCAGGAGAGGACTCTTTAAAGTAGAGACACTACATACTGATATACACCTGAACATCAGCAGGAGAGGACTCTTTAAAGTAGAGACACTACATACTGATATACACCTGAACATCAGCAGGAGAGGACTCTTTAAAGTAGAGACACTACATACTGATATGAACCTGAAAATGAGCAGAATATGTCCTCTTTAAAAAGCATTCATATTCGTAAGTGTAAAACGTTGCCTTTTACTGGCTTAAATCTCTGGCTTGATACATTTTTTTTTGTTTCTCTCCATTTTCCAGAACTCTTGCTTTGATAAAGCCAGATGTTGTCACCAAGCTCGGAGATGTCCTTGAGTCGATATACTCCTCCAACCTGATCGTGACCAAAGCTAAAATGACTTCGCTAACATGGTAAGTGCACAAATGTCTGTGTGTGTTTAAATGACTGTTCACTGATTATATCTCAGTGTTGTTTACCATGTATGATTTTTATACTGATCTGAACCTATGTGTCTGCGTCTCTGCTGAGTTACTAATAATACTGCAATTCATATTGTGGAAGTGTGTGAGAGTCATGGAGGCAGACACAGGCTGTTTTGTGCCACACACACACACAAACACACACAAACATATGGATGGCATCACATTAGGAACATATGGCGTTCAAGGAGAGGACAAGGGTGCCGTTTAATCACCGCTTTATCAGCTGCTCAATAATGGGGAAAATATAATTTCACAACAATCTCAGTCTTAGATAATGAGTACAATGTGCAATTTCTACTTTGACATTTGATTATCAGGTATACTTTTCATTTGGAAGTCCTGAGATACAAGTGAGCATTCTTGAAGTCTGATTCGACTAGGTTTTTCTCCTGTGTTTATTATTTAAGAAAAGGTGAAAGAAAAATATTTTACCACGATAATCTTTCTACATTTTTCTTTTTCAACTGTGACATTTTTGTCTTTTTTGTTGTTTGTCATTTAAATACCTCTTTCGGCCACAAGAGGCTGTAGTGCACCACTAGACCACAAGGTCCTAACGAGTCATGTCTTCTTCCCATTAGGTTTTTTCTTTCTGTGTTAGCAATTTATGTAGCATTACTTAATATTTGTATTTATTGTAAAACGCTTTCCCCCCTTTTTTCACAGATGATTTTTTTGCTTTTATAGGAACTCAAAATGATTATACTGTCTTTTGTTTTACTTACTTGAGAGCAGACTTAAAACATTATGATTGCTGGACTTTCGTCTGGTATAGTGTTTCTACATTTATATGTTAAAGAATTTGACAAGCATAAGATAGATTGAATTTTTCCTGTGCAAGGCTAACTACATTCTTAGTCAAAGCAGTTTTCTCCATAATTGGCACTACTTCGTAAGATGATATCTCTTTTCTTTTTTTTAAACATCCATGGGACTTATTAGTTACACACCAATAAAATAGGGTTACTTATTTTTTATTACTGATTAGTCTGACCTTCTCCACACCGCCAAGCAGGGGCGCTCCTTGCGAACAGGCAATGCGGGCAACTGCTTGGGGCCCCGGAGCAGAAGGTGGCCCCCAAAGAAGGTAGATTAAGAAGGTCCACAGCAACGAAAACATGAAACACCCTTTAATTTACTGCAACGACATGTCAGGAAACCCCCTTAAGGTGGCCCCATGCCCCGCGCCGTAAAATGCTGCTTCTCATCTTAAGTTTGTTGCCTTGCTCCGCTCCAGGGGGGGGGGGCTGTCGGCTGTGCGTGGTGATGAAAAGCTGGTTCGAGGGCCCCCCAGTGAATGTTTGCCTAGGGCT
Organism: Gymnodraco acuticeps; assembly: GCF_902827175.1. Lineage (NCBI taxonomy): Eukaryota > Metazoa > Chordata > Actinopteri > Perciformes > Bathydraconidae > Gymnodraco > Gymnodraco acuticeps. The sequence continues at coordinate 34,380 of NW_022991218.1, forward strand.
CCCACCACCGACTCTAGGATCGCCACTACCGCCAAGTAATAAAATACTGCCGGAAAAATACAGGGTCGAAGTAAACTAAAATGTTAACGTTAAACTTGTTTTAACTGAAGGAAATTTCTCCCAATGTTGAGAGTTTTTGGGTGAAATGTTATTTTATTTCAGTGCATTCCTGTGATTAGTTTTTTTGCCCAAGCAATTACAAAGTTGAGAACATAAATGCTAAAAAAAAGTTTTTTCATTTGATCTATTAATTTATATCTTTCTCTAGTTATTTTTATTATTATTTGTGATCCAATTAATCACAGTTAAAGTAAAAGGAGATTTCTTCGGATAATAGAGATGTCTCGATAATACTGGAATACAAGTTGATTTGATCGTTTTGTTTATTGGGATGTATAATTGTCAAAACAGGTGTGAGGTTCAGTATTTGAAGATGTCTTCTGTTAAACCTTCTGGCTGCCAAAAGGAAACCAAAACGTTTTGTAAAGAAAGGATTAAAATATTGTTGACCTCTGTAAATGTCTTTGTCAGCATAAAGTGTCTACTCAGAATAACTCAGATAATGTGGCCATTTATTAACTCCAAGGTTTATGGTGTTCTTGCATTACAGGAGGCAAGCGGCGGACTTCTATGTGGAACATCAGTCAAAGCCTTTCTTCAAGTGAGTGCCTGTAAATGATTTGCCAGTCTTGAGCCAGCAGAGAACACTTCTGGTATCCGGCCACTATCATTAACAGGATGTGTGGAAATGATCCTAATGACATTGGAGTGACATTCGGACATATTTAAAGGGATAGTTTGGATGTTTTGAAGTGTTGTAATATGAGGTAACTTTCCACTGTCAGTGTGTCGTACATGCCGTTTGTGGAAAGAGAAACAGAAGTAATGGAAGGAAGCCAAGCAATGTACTGCTGTGGAAGTGTTTAGATTCAAACCATTAATATCACCCAGGAATGCAATTTACCATTTACAGTCCCCTGGTCTCAAGGTCAACCATTTTTGGAGTGTGGTTTGGTTTAATGCTTGAAAAAAGGTCTGTGGTTGACACAAGGTAGAGAGATTTTAAGAGAAGTACCCCACTTGTGACTTTTGAAGCTTAAATGTTTCTTAAAAATGGCGGTAGCTAACAAGCGATTAATTGGGATGACTAAATGTCATCACGCTGAACATTAGCCACCTTTAGCTTAGCGGTGGTGACGTGAAGTCATGTGACCGTGCTGTAGTTCTTTCATAGCCCAACATTAGCTGCCTTTAGCTTAGCGGTGGTGACGTGAAGTCATGTGACCGTGCGTGCTGTAGTTCTTTCATAGCCCAACATTAGCCGCCTTTAGCTTAGCGGTGGTGACGTGAAGTCGTGACCGTGCTGTAGTTCCTTTATAGCCCAACATTAGCCGCCTTTAGCTTAGCGGTGGTGACGTGAAGTCATGTGACCATGCTGTAGTTCTTTCATAGCCCAACATTAGCCACCTTTAGCTTAGCGGTGGTTACGTGAAGTCATGTGACCGTGCTGTAGTTCCTTTATAGCCCAACATTAGCCGCCTTTAGCTTAGCGGTGGTGACATGTAGTCGTGTGACCGTGCTGTAGTTCTTTAATAACCTAACGTTAGCTTTTTTTTCTTCCGGATATTTACTCTACAAAGTTAGTAGAGTTACTTTCATATGTGGAGCTTTTCTTGCTAAACTAAATATGTACGTATAATAAACACTTGTTTGCAACAGAACTTATTTTCTACAATAATCCAAACTCTAATGTAGCAGTCTGACAGCAAGGTAAAGCTGTGGAAATATTCTAAATATAGCTCGTACTTAAACTGATATAGATATTTCTAGGTGTTAAATATGTCCACAGCAGTACTTTGCTTAGCTTCCTGCCAGGTCTGTTTCTACTACATATACTATAATACACTGACTCTTGAGAAGTAGCTACATCCAAACCCTCTTCAAACTAATCTGAATGAATCCCTTTGCAGACTTCCTGCTTGTAGGAATTCCACTTATCTGCTTTATTCCTCATGTCCTTGCTCTTCGTTTTTTTTTGCAGTAACTTGGTGCAGTTTGTGTCCTCGGGTCCTGTGGTTGCCATGGAGCTGATGGGTGATGAGGCCATGTCGATCTGGAGGAGGATCCTGGGCCCCGGAGACTCTGCTGTTGCTCGGAAAGAGGCTCCAGAGAGCGTTCGAGCCAAGTTGGGAACAGATGGCGTCAAAAATGTTGGTCATGGCTCCGACTCAATTGCAGCAGCAGCAAGAGTAAGAGAGTGGACTTGAAGAGGCCCTCTAATGCTTTTTGGGGGTTCCCTTTTCCTGTAGTGTGTCTATATAGTGCATGTAAATGGTCTTCAAAGGCTAAAATCTCTCTCCCACACACTCTCCCCCCCTGCCTGAAACACCTCCATTGTTTACTTCCTGAACATAGTGACACCACTTTGTTACACTCGCGCTTCTATTGGCTAGCGCTCCAACACATTGCACGTGATAGGCTAAGGGGCAGGACATCTTTAAGCGGTTGACCAATCACAACAGAGCACAAGACACCTCTTTGTAACACTCGCACTTCTATTGGCTAGCGCTTCAACGCATCGTACGTGATAGGCTAAGGGGCGGGACATCTCTAAGCGGTTGACCAATCACAACAGAGCCGGCCAGCTAACCAATCAGAGCAGACTGGGCTCTGGTTTCAGACAGAGGGTGAAAAGAGGTGCTGCAGCACAGGCAGTATGAAACAATAAAGAGCTTTCTGAACATTAAAGCATGGAGACATGACTTGTTTTTATTATGTTTGTTTCATTAGGAGCTGGAATTCTTTTTCCCTTCAACAATTGGCCATGGACCCTCGAATACAGCCATCTTTACAGACTGCGCATGCTGCATAATCAAACCTCACGCCATATCAGCAGGTGAGGAACATTTCTATTTGCATTTTAATTATTATTATGTGTTGTTTGTCTTTGTCCTTGTCTGTTTTTGTTTGCATCACTAAACAGTTACAAGTGACCTGAAATGTTTTTTCTCTCTTTATTTAACGTCCGATTTACAAACAACACGGCAGTATATATTAATGATATCATACATTTGTGTTACATTAAATTAAATACCAAAAAATGAAGTGAAACAATATAATAAGAATACAAAATATATAATATAAATTATCCACATTTTAAAGGTCACCTATCATGCTATTTTTAGGCAATAGCACAGGTCTCAGATATATACAAATATAAAAAACATGTCTATGAAGTGTTTTGCTCAAAATACAGATCACCCATTCTAGCCACGCCTCATATCCCTCTATTTCACTTCCTGTTTCTAAAGTGCTGATTTGGGTATAAAGCTTTAAGGAGGGGTCTGAGCTCATGCGGGACCCGGCAGCTTCCGTCTAAACTAAATGCTGCCGTGATGAAACGCCATATCATGGATTATCAAGGATTGTCTCTGAAACAGTTTGGAGCTCAAAGGCTTTCTCTCTTGCCGGTTATACCACAAGGTGAGTTCCTTTTTACTTCCTGCTTCTTCACACACATGCTCTCCAGTACAGGTTAGCTCTGAGTGTTAGCGATGCTAATGTAAACACCGACCATATTACGTCCAAAACAGTCGGGCATTGTTTCTGATAGCAACGTTTCTGATTGGGCCGTGGGTCCACATTTCAGATATTACGTCATATCGGACGCAAATCTGGATCAGCTCCGTTGTTCCCCGTTTTTAGAGATTTGGGTACGGAGGAAAAGAGAGAGGGTTTATTTTCTAACGCTGCGTGAGTTCCCTGACGCACCGGGGACACATGGTGATGTATACAAGACTTCAACAAGTGCATTTTGCATGATAGGTCCCCTTTCAACATTGAAACTGTTAACATTTAAAATCTTTAAAACCATATTTCAAAGCGAGCCTGCAATTAAAAATGTTTAAGCTGATGATCATTTCCCGGATTATTGTTTATTTGTATAAAATGTCAGGAAATAGAGAAAAATGTCCATCCCAGTTTCTCAAAGTCCCAGGTGAGGTCTTTAAATGTTTCCTTGTGTCGCTCCAAAACCAAAAGATATTCCATCTAATATAATATAAATCCGATAAAAGCAGACAAGCTCCATATTTTAAAGACTGAAAGCAATATTTAAAGAAATGTTTGCATGAAAAAAGTTCCTTTAACCATTTCAAAATAGTTAACAATTACTTTTCAGCTTTTCGACTACACATTGCAGCTCTATTTTATACTCACATACTTTCAGGAAATTCCTTAAAAACAGTGGGGCTCTCATGAAGTTGGTTTTGCGTGTACAATATTCTGCCATTTTGAGAATTGTGCTAAGCAACAGTCGTCCTCCACTGACTTATACCTTCTTTCACACGTGTCTGTAAGTGTATTTCTGTCACACAAAGGGCGCTACATAGTTACCTCATTTAGCTTTTGTATTTTTCCAAATCCCTGCCCTGATCCCCGTCGGTGGAGCATGCCACTCGAGCTCTGACCTGTGAAATGTGAAATTCTTTGGACAGAGCTGAAGCATGCACACAGGAAGCTGTTGACTGAGTTGGAGGGTTGTTCTGCACATATAAGTCCAAACGCAGCTCATTACAATAAACAAACTCACCGCGGTCCCTTATAAATTCATTTAATCTTTACTTCTGATTGGATCTCTTTACTCCTCAGTGGTCGTTCGCCTGGTATCTGATCTGGACCAGGGTTAAATCTAGTTTCCATGGATGTATTTGTGCTCTCTGGGCTGTGTTCTCTTTCTATTTTTAGCCATGCTAACGGCATGTCTTTAAGGGCGGCAATGCAGTCGGTGAGTGACTTTGGAGATCCCCTGACTTTTCCATGTAGCGCCACCATCTGGTTCTATTTGTCCTGCAATGAACAAATACCTTTTAAACAAATGACATTTAGCTATTGACGATTAAGGTAACGTTTATTTATAGAGCACATTTTCACACACAGAGGCAATTCAAAGTGCTTTAAATCATCATTAACACTTAATAAGAAGACAACAGAAAGGAACACAATAAATAAACACAATGGAATAACAGATTCATAAACCCATGCATAAAAGAGATACAGAATAGTTTAAAAACAACATTGTAAAAACATAAAACAAGTTAAAAGGCTTCTGGGTAAGCAGCTGTAAAAAGTAGTGTTTTTTTTTTGTTTATTCCATTTGTGGGGAGCATAAAAACTCAAAGTTAAGACCATGAACCTGGTGAACATGATACTTGCTTCACATCAGCATTGTCAATGTCATTGTGAGCATGAAAGCGTGTTGACGCATAGCCTTGCAGTTCTGCTGCATTTCTCCGCCCTTATGCTGTGTTCACAACTAATGCAAAGTTCATTTTCACACTTCTATTTCCATTACTTTACATGGCTTAAATCATCTGGTTTACTACGTTTGGTTTGAACAAAAAACATTTTCAGTGATTTAGTTGCAATGAATAGTTAAAAAAGCAACGAAAAACGAAAAGCAAACATCTTTTTAAATACTTGTTTTCTACAGGGTGTCCGCGGGGTCTTAAAAAGTTGATAAATCAATTTAGCGAAAATGAAGGCTATTAAAAAGTATTAAACGGCATTTTCCAAGGTGTTACATTTTGTAGCTTGTTTTCAATAAGTATATAAATGGTCCAAAGAGGTTGTATTCTACAGTCTGCCTGAATGTAATCATGGCGTAGGTGTGTAGTGTGATTCTGTGTAGTTTATTGATGGCATCCCGTTGGGTTTGACGTCATCTGAACAGGACATCGCGCGCTCACTGCTTGATAGCGCGCGAAGGTCCGTTTACGCCGGTTGCTAAGCAACATCGTTATGGGGAAATGCAAGTCTGCGTCCAAATGGTTGGAAGATAAGGAGGAAGGACAATCAATACTGTATATAGTCAATGTGAGGTGAAGTGTGTCGCCAAGGTAACCGGTTAAAACTCCAAGTGGCGATGAGGTCTTAAAATGTGTGGAGAGGGTCTTAAAAAAGGTCTTGAAAGGTTTTACATTTGACTTCAGGATTCCTGCATAGACCCTATTCTAAATTGAGATTGGATCGATAAGGGCTAACATTGTAGCTGCTACATCAACTCATAAAAAGAAATATCTATATTAAGCACAAGTATACACATGTAAATCAATATAATTTGTAACATTTTACAAACTTACCAGCACTTAAGGTGTTTATTCTATAGATTTTTTTCTCCATTTCTAATTAAACAACGGCAGTGTCGTCAGGATATTCTCAATGCTGATGGGCTTAGCATCACACAATAAATGCACATTTAACATTAGCTTTGTATGTAATGGAGCCACAGTAAAAATCTGATTCACTCCTGGTAACAATACACGTTTATACCTCTTCAGAATTACTTAAAGAAGTGACTGGATTATCTTACTTTGACTTTAATTAACAAGGAAGTCCCTTGATATCTTAATCCCTTCTTTGAGTTAGAGCTGATCATTTTATGTAAATCTTTAAAACTAAATTCCACGAGGCAAACATGAAAACATTGCTTTCTAGGAGGACATTTTCTGTTGGAGACACACATCCTTGCTTGCAATGTTTATTTAAAGAACAGAAAGGAAGTAACATCATTTGAAATGACTCATCAGGTGTTCAGTGTTATCAAAGGTTGCATAATCCCCTTCATTGCAGGACGTTTTTTACCCAATGACACAAATCATTCCTGTATGATAAAGAGTGTGCCAGGATCCCGGTTCTCTGCAAGCTGCTCACTGCCCAAACCCAGCCACACCTAAATGGAAGGAAGCCATGTTTAATGTTTGTTTTACTGCAGTTACACCTGTGCTTTTCCCTGCTAAGACAAGAAAGCCGTGAGAAAGGTCTATGAGAGAGAGCCCATTAAAAAAACCTGCCAAAGTGTGGACATGCTTCGTTTTGCTGCAGGGCATCATTGAGCAACTGTTTAACCCTCCATCTGCTGCAGCATTTGAAAACAGAGAACGCATTGTATGAATGGTGTGAAATAATACTCGATGGTTATCACTACACCAGTTGTATTTTAATTTAGGTTCTGTCAGTTTGTCAAGTGTTACACAATCTCTACTTGTTGTTAAAGCACATGTTATTTGAACGCACCTCAGGCCTGTTTCCAAGTAGGAGTTTGTGTAACCTTCAGCCCACAAGTTTATCTCTGCTCATTCTGGTTTGGCTGGTATTTGTTTACAACATATTTGTAAGCAGGCTTTGCAGTCTACAGTATCACTGCATTTGCTCCAATATGAACCTTTTTTGGACTGCAAGTTGTATTTTTCAAATAGAGATATTGTAGCTTTTGTCATGGTTTAAAAACAAATAGGCTTGCTTTGATTTGTAGTGATATCACTCAGGAGCTTGCATGGTTTACTGAACAGGCACACCGTTGGCAAAGTGGTCATGGAGCAGAGACACAAGACACAAAACAACCATAAAATAACACAAAACAACAGAGAGATACAGAATAAACTAAAACAGGCACAGAACAACAATAAAGACACAACACTATCCCATTAAGGCACAAAGCGTCCACTAAGAAACACAAAATGATCACGAGAAACACAAAACAATATCAAAGACAAACAAAAATACACAAATCAACCACAAAGGACATGCAGAACAACTACACAGAGACAAAACAACAATAAAGAGACATACGATGACCACAAAAATACACAAAACAACCACAGAGAGGCACAACATTATGTAAAAGACAAACGAAACAACCAAAAAGACATTTAAAATACATAGTCATAAAGCTACTGCATGGAGTCACAGGAAATGACCTAAAAGATGGACCATAAGACACACAAAACAACCCAAAAAAGAAACGTTTATCACAGAGCCACAAAACCACAGCAAGGAGACACAAAATGACTTAAACACAAGACAAACCAAATGTTTCTACAATAGACACAAACCACCAGTCACACAAGTCGTGTTTGTGTCTCTGATTTTCAGACACTCCTTGTTCACCTGTGACGTTTTGTGTGTCTGTTAATGTACTGTAGGAGGGGTGTGTGTGTGGGGTGTGTGTGTGTGTGTTTGTGTGTGTGGTGTGTGTGTGGTGGTGTGGGTTGTGTGTGTGTGTGTGTGTGTGTGTGTGTGTGTGTGTGTGTGTGTGTGTGTGTGTGTGTGTGTGTGTGTGTGTGTGTGTGTGTGTGTGTGTGTGTGTGTGTGTGTGTGTGTGTGTGTGTGTGTGTGTGTGTGTGTGTGTGTGTGTGTGTGTGTGTGTTGGGGGGGGCTCCTGAGTGTCTGTGCCCAGGGGCCCATTGCCTCATAATAATCCGCCCATGCTCATGAGCTACAAACTGCGCTACAGCTACGTGCGCCGAGCCCGGCCAATCACAGCGCAGATAAGGGAAGTATAGTGGCTGAAAATGCACTCAGACATGACTGGAATAGAGAAGCTTCTGTTGCCAGGCACCCAGAATAGGATCTCCTAGCAACAGCACCAGCCGCTTTTGTGTGTGTGTGTGTGTGTGTGTGTGTGTGTGTGTGTGTGTGTGTGTGTGTGTGTGTGTGTGTGTGTGTGTGTGTGTGTGTGTGTGTGTGTGTGTGTGTGTGTGGTGTGTGTGTGTGTGTGTGTGTGTGTGTGTGTGTGTGTGTGTGTGTGTTGTGTGTGTGTCGTGTGTGTGTGTGTGTGTGTGTGTGTGTGTGTGTGTGTGTGTGTGTGTGTGTAGTGTGTGTGTGTGTGATGTGTGTGTGTGTGTGTGTGTGTGTGTGTGTGTGTGTGTGGTGTGTGTGTGTGTGTGTGTGTGATGTGTGTGTGTGGTGTGTGTGTGTGTGTGTGTGTGTGTGTGTGTGTGTGTGTGTGTGTGTGTGTGTGTGTGTGTGTGTGTGTGTGTGTGTGTGTGTGTGTGTGTGTGTGTGTGTGTGTGTGTGTGTGTGTGTGTGTGTGTGTGTGTGTGTGTGTGTGTGTGTGTGTGTGTATCCTCGGGGAGGGCACACAGGACCGGGAAGGTGATTACTTACCTAACACACATGGAGAGAGAGGAGAGAGAAATGTTTAGAGTTATACCTACTCTCTATCCTGGCTGACGGGAACACAGCCTACTTTTTATCAGGATGTCAGAGGGAGATAATGAGGCTGGCGCCCTCGTTCGATTATGCGTGTCTGCAGCTGTGTGACCTTCACTGTCACCGCTGCACCTTTGTCACTGTGGATGTGACATTTATTTTCCTTTTTTTTACAACAATAATGTACTGCGTCATGGATGAAAGGATGAGCGCTGTGTCTCGCTCTGGTTACTGTCTCCTCTCCCACAGAAAAGACATCTGTAAGACAATATCACTGTGCTCTGACTGCACAATCTGAGGTCATGGCAACATTAGATAGCATTTAACAGGAGCACGATGACGGCTTCAAAGCACATTCAGTACTTAAATATGAAGAATAATGGGATGAGAACTGTTTTACTTGAAAGGGAACCTCCAATCTGGACCCTACTTTCCCCTGTTTTTCTGTCTTAGTGTATAATAGGGATTTTTTTAATTGATCAGGCTAAAATGTGAACATTCGTCAATGTATGACCACTAAAAAACATGCCTAAATAAATGCCTGATATCATTATGGAAAGCAGCCAACAGAAGTTACCTTCAACTTCACAAATAAAAAACATAATGTAACGTAACATTAATGGTTTAATAGGAGCAAGATGACGGCTTCAAAGCACATTCAGTACTTAAATATGAAGAATAATCCGATTTTAACTGTTTTATACGGTGGCCCTGAAGTGCAAGACACCACAGCATTTCACAAAACGCCGCAGCATTTCACAAAACCATGACATAGACAGTATGTGGTTGACTTATTGTAAGTCGCTTTGGATAAAAGCGTCAGCTAAATGTAATGTAATGTAATGTGGTTTGTACTTGTTTAACTTTTGTCCAGTTTCTGAACAGATATGAGGAGCTCTGAGCTCTGAGTGCTAACAGCTAACGGCTGTCGGGTGCTGACCAATCACGAAGCGTCATTTCTTGACTGGCAGCAAAAACAACCAATCACAGCAGTGCTTCTCTGGCTGGCTCTGTCCAATCACAAACAAGAAGTGTTCTCCCTAAGGAATACCCTTTCCGTCCAATGTGAAATGCTGTGGCGTTTTCTGAAATGCTGTGGCGTTTTCTGAAATGCTGCGGTGTAGTTTTTTGAAGGGAACTTCAATCCGGACTCTATTTTCCATGTTTTTCAGTCTCAGTGTATAATAGGGACAACATTTTTGGAAGTTAGTCCACAATACATGCTGAAATGTAATCCTTTTGTCAATGTACGTCCACTCAAAACTTGTTTCTGCCACTTACAGGCTCAGATTGTTGTTATAAATGTCTGATAAAATTATGAAAAGCAGCCAAAAGAAGTTACCTTCAACTTCACAAACCAAAAAGATAACATCCATGTTTTAATAGGAGAAATATGATGGTTTCAAATCACATTCCTTACTTTAATATGAAGTATAATCTGATCTAAACAGTTTGACTTAAAAGGACATCTCCAACCTAAACCATGTTTCTGGTATAAGTGAATAATGAGGACAACCATTTTTGAGATTGGTTCAGCATTTACCGAGCGTTGCAGGTGCCGAACAGGCTGAAATGTAATCCTTTCATCCATGTACGTCCACTAAAAGTGTGTTTTTGTTTCTGAATCAAGGCCCTGTTGTTACACATGCTTGACAACATTATGAAAAGCAGCCAAAAGAGAAATCACGAGGTGGTTTTATTTGTTTGTTGTCCTGTCTAGGTTTGCTCAAGTAGAAGTGGTACAAATCAGCTAAATATTCAGCCATGACATCGAGAATATTTTAGATAACAAGTCACATTGTACAAGTTTCTGAATGAGACAAACCAGAGTGGATCAAGTGAAAGACTGAAAGTGAAAAGGTTCTATATCTCTGCCGGTCCTCTCCATAATGTTGTTGTTGGCATAAACACATTTTTAGTGAACGAACATTAATCAATACAACTTTTTTTTATCTAGCATTTTTTTATACACAAAAGTAGGTTGACAAGTGCAAACACAACGGCCCCAAACATTTCCATTAGTAAATACAAAAACACAAATAGGCCAGTAACACATCTTCACCAACTTGACAGTATTTAGAAAACAGTCGGCTAATGGCAGCCTGTTAGCGGAACTTTTATTGCACAATTAATCACAAAAAAATCTAAAAACAAGTTCAAAGGTTGAAAAACACCAACGTTTCACTTCTAAATCAACTGTGTAGGATTTTTATAGAAGACCTTTGGTTGGTTTCACATTGAAGCGTATAGCAATAAACACCTAGCTTGCCAATCTGTGTCAACTCGTAAAAAGTTGTAGATATGACCCGGCTTTCATGTGTCCGCAGGTCTGACCGGGAAGATCCTGAACTCCATATCTGCAGCTGGGTTTCAAATCTCGGCTCTTCAGATGGTAACTAATTATTCTCCTGTGCTAAAGTCTTGGAAAGTTTGTCCCATTTGATGTCGTAAACAAAGAGGCTGTCCTATCCTTTCACCATCTTAATATGAGTTGTATGATTGATATGTATAATATGTATAATAAACAGCTTTTATACAGCAGTGGAAAAAGAAAGAAAGAAAAGTACTACACCACACTGTGAAAATACTCAATTTAAAATAACACTACTGCACTAGGCGCTTTCACACCGGAGTACTTTTCCCGTTTAGTTCCTGGAATTTTGCGTTCACACCAAAAAGATAACTTAGTTCAGAGAACTTTCCCCCCCCATTTGTTGTCCCTGCTAGAGAGGTGGGACTATCCTGGGGAGAAAAAAGTACCAATTTCGATTGGCTGGTCGAATTGCAAACCACGCCCCGTAAAACTCTGAAAAGTTTTATGAAGCCACCATTGTATTTGCTGGCATTAGCATTATTAGCATTAGCATTAGCCCCGCGCACAAACGCAGAGAGACTAACTTATGGCAACACAAAAGAAAACATGGGAGCGGTGGAGATGAGGAGGTGTCGGCGTTCTGGCGATTTACTCGGAAGGCTTCAGTAGAAGCTGCTGGGACTCCCAGCAGCTTCTACTGAAGCCAGTCCCCAACTCCGAGGACTTCCGGCCGGGGACTTCGGGTGGCAGTATACGCCGTGAAGTGGTTTGCGGCCTGCCAGTAAACCCAAAGCAGAAGAAGAAGAAGTGACGTCAGCGGCTTCATTTGCCTCATCCACCCCCAGGGACTTATTCCGGTGTCAACGCGATCGGCTCTTAGTTCCATGGGGGTACTAAGTGCTGGGCACTAACAGCCCGTCCACACAGCGGCGTGCGTTGAAAGCTTCACCATTCACTTTGAATGGGGTGATGTCACTTTTCGCCCAACTGCATTGTGGGAAGCGACGCAGAGCTTTGCTGGTGTGGCTCGCTGCAAAAGTTGAGCAATGTTCAACTTTTGAAGCCTCGGCAGAAGCGTCAGCCAATCGAATCATATGCCAGTAGAAGCTCTAGCCAATCAAACCGCTGCTTGTGTGTCAGGGGCGGGAGATTCATGTGATTGGTTGTTGGTCGAGTTTCAGACACGCCCGCCGGCAAGCTTCAACGCTTCTGCCCATTCACTTTGAATGGGGTGACGTCACGCTTTGCCAAACTGCATTGTGGGAGCGTCGCTTCGCTCTGCTTGCATTGCTCGCTTCGCGTTGCTCGCTTCAAAAGTTGAGCAATGTTCAACTTTTGAAGCTTCGATGGAAGCGTCAGCCAATCAAATCATATAGAAATGTTATTGATTGGGATAAACCCCTTGAGATGCACCATCTCGTTTTCAAGGGGGTCCCGACAATAGCAACAACTTACAGACATACATAAACAAAAAGACAAAATGCAAAACATGACACACAAGACAAACCATATACAGTCTGTTAAGTGAAATTCAAGCAATGCACACAATCATTACAATTTGAGACAGTCAAGCAAATCAGTTTCATCAATATCAGTTTCATCAATATCAGTTATAACAAGTACAGACCAGTTGAAAGTGAGATGACATGCATGTTTAAATAAACCCAATGATGACAGAGATCTAATAGCAGCAGGTAAAGTATTCCAGTCAGTTGGGGCTTTGAACATGAACGCTCTTCTGCCAATACATTTCTTTGCAGAGAGGACAGAGAAATAAATCTGAACAGAATGTCTAACTTGATGATTTGGTGAGTAGGGTACAAAATACTGCTTTAACTAAGGGGGATAGTTAAGATAAATGCATTATGTAAATATCAGCTGGAGCCAATGCGTGTGTCTTCTTACATTTAAAGAAGGCCATTTCAGTTGATTATACATTGTGCAGTGATGTGTACGAAAAGGACAACCAAGAACAAATCTGCATACTCTGTTGTAGGCTATGTTGAGGGGAGCAAGATCTGATTTATGTGCATTTTGGTAGACAACATCACAATAGTCCATAATCGGAAGAATAAGTTGAGAAGCAATTCTCTTTCGGACACTGAGCGTAAAACAATTGCGAGAGCGGTGTAAAACACCGATTCTGTAATTGACGTTTTGTATTACATGCTTTATATGTATTTTAAATGAAAGTTCAGAGTCTAGCCATACACCACGATATTTAAAGCTATCAACTTTATGCAGAGAAGTGCCATCCTTACATGTTATTACTACATTAGGTTTGGATTTGAGCTTCTGCCTGGTACCAAAGACCAGGGTATAAGATTTTGATTTGTTAAGCAGTAGTTTATTGTGTGATAGCCAGTCCTGTAAGATATTAAAATCCGATTGAAGAGAGATCTGAATTTGTGAAAAATCTGATTTGGATGTATATATAACAGTGTCATCAGCATAAAGGTGAGTACAACAATTAATGAGACAAGAAGATAAATCATTTATGTAAATGGAGAACAGAAGTGGGCCCAGAGTTGATCCTTGGGGTACACCCTTTTGTTGGATCAACAGGTCAGACTGTTTTCCATTAACAACCACACATTGCTTTCTACTGTGAAGGTACGAGTTAAACCATAACACTGTATTATTAGAAAGGCCAATGCCGTGAAGTTTATCCAAGAGCAGATATCGATCAACGAAATCAAAGGCTTTTGTCAAGTCAATAAAATGGCACCTGTGAGTTCACCATCATCTGCAGCAGAGTACAAGTCATTCGTAAATGTAAGTAGGGCAGTTGTTGTGGAGTGATTAGGCCTGAAACCAGATTGAACCGGAGATAAAATATTATAAGTATTGAGATAATGTGACAGTTGATTATAAATTATTTTCTCCAAAACTTTGGAAATAGAGCAGATTATAGAGATTGATCTATAATTATTTGTATCAAGTAAATCACCACCTTTATGCAGTGTTTATGCCAGTACAAGCTCTAGCCAATCAAACCGCGTGCTTGTGTGTCCGGGGCGGGAGATTCATGTGATTGGTTGTTAGTCGAGCTTCAGACACGCCCGCCGGCAAACTTCAACGCACGCCGCCGTGTGGACGCTGCGTAAGTGCGGGGCACTAAGTACGGCAAAGTACTTGGTGTGAAAGCGGATATTGAGAAAAGTACTTAAGTTAAAGTATTCAAGTAAAATGAGGAAAATGTACTCAAAATATCTGGAGGAACAGTACCCTTTGCAGAAGAACTCAAGAAATATTTAAATATGTGAAAGCAAAAGCAATAAATCTTCACATTTCCGTTTCAAATATTTTCAAAAAGCGTCTTAATTCATGTACATTTTCTGTTAACCCACTCGTGGTTTTAGTGACTTAAATATAATGTTGGATGGTTTAATGATCTATACCAAATAATCATATTGTAAAGTTTTTCTGGGTCAAAATCTGAATGTATAAAATATATAAAATCAATACATTTTGTGCAGTAAAAAGTACAAAATTGGCTTACAAAATGTAGTACAGTAGAAGTATAACGTAGTATACAATAAAAAATGTTAAGTGTAAGTACCTCAAATGTGTACTTGAGTGCAGCACTAGATTAAATGTACTCAGTTACCCTCCACCACTGCCCATAGATATCCCCGCTGTCCCAATACGTGCTCAGTATTGATTCCTGTGATCCGACCTGACCTCATAATTGAACCGCTGCATACAGTGACCTCTCTCAGTGCATCCGTCAGAAGGGATGCATTCTGGGCCGCTGTAGGACAGGAATAAATCAATGCCGGTTTCATCTCTGGAGCTACATTCAGAGCATGTTGTGCATTAATGGGAATTAAATAAAAAGAATATTAACAATTCATGCAGCGCCTTTGTTCTGAGGACGTGATTTCACAGCCTCGATGTTCCTAAGACATTAGTTAGTCACTGTGTGGAGAAATAATCTAAGCAACACTCAGTGAGGTGTTTCTGTTGGAGTAGATCTGGATCAGGATTCCTTTATTCGTCCCACATTGTTACGGCAAGTAAAGAGCCAAAGATAGCTTAAAGGTCCACTATTATACTGTTTCTCATCAATATATCACAGGTCTCAGATATATACAGAACCTGTCTCTGATTGGCTGAAACACCAAACAGATCATTGCAGCATTACCCATAATCCCCTCTGTTTCAGCCCTGTTTCCAAAGTGCTGATTCTCTGTCTGTTACTTTAGATGAAAATAAGGAGCCCCTCCCCACGCCCCTCTGAGAGAGATTTGGTTACAAAGAACTCAATGGTGCTCTAGGAGGAGATTCAGGTGATAAGGTGGGGGGGGGGGGGGGGGTTACCTTGGTTGGTGATTGGCTAATGGTTACACAAGACAAAACATCGTTATGACATCATAAAGTGGCCAAAATCTGATCAGCTCATTTTCAGACAGGTTTTTATAGAAATGGATCAAAAAGAGAGAGAATCTTGTTCCTGAAATTTTCAGAGTCTCTTTCCACAGAGGGGACACATGTTGATGTAGAGAAGAGACATGAAGAAGAGGGGGACACATGTTGATGTAGAAGAGACATGAAGAAGAGGGGACACATGGTGATGTAGAAGAGACATGAAGAAGAGGGGACACATGTTGATGTAGAAGAGACATTGAAGAAGAGGGGACACATGTTGATGTAGAAGAGACATGAAGAAGAGGGGACACATGTTGATGTAGAAGAGACATGAAGAAGAGGGGACACATGTTGATGTAGAAGAGACATGAAGAAGAGGGGACACATGTTGATGTAGAAGAGACATGAAGAAGAGGGGACTCATGTTGATGTAGAAGAGACATGAAGAAGAGGGGACACATGTTGATGTAGAAGAGACATGAAGAAGAGGGGACACATGTTGATGTAGAAGAGACATGAAGAAGAGGGGACACATGTTGATGTAGAAGAGACATGAAGAAGAGGGGACACATGTTGATGTAGAAGAGACATGGAGAAGAGGGGACACATGTTGATGTAGAAGAGACATGGAGAAGAGGGGACACATGTTGATGTAGAAGAGACATGAAGAAGAGGGGACACATGTTGATGTAGAAGAGACATGAAGAAGAGGGGACACATGTTGATGTAGAAGAGACATGGAGAAGAGGGGACACATGTTGATGGAGAAGAGGCATGAAGAAGAGGGGACACATGTTGATGTAGAAGAGACATGAAGAAGAGGGGACACATGTTGATGTAGAAGAGACATGAAGAAGAGGGGACACATGTTGATGTAGAAGAGACATGAAGAAGAGGAGACACATGTTGATGTAGAAGAGACATGAAGAAGAGGGGACACATGTTGATGTAGAAGAGACATGAAGAAGTGGATTTGCATAATAGGTGACCTTTAATATTAATTAAGAAGCATGGATAAAATATTAAAACCCAATTTACAAAATACACATCCAGTACCAGTTGTTAGATAGCAGCCAGCTGTGGATATTATTATTCCAAGGGATTTGCAACAGTATGCTGCACTTGGTTTTTTGGTATATCCAGATTTAATGTAAATAATTTTCTATATCTTAATAGTTTCAATTGTTTTTATTGTTTTTTCTTACTAATTATCTTCTTTAACTGTGTTTATGTATGCACCATGTACACCACGACACATTCCTCCTATGTGTTAACCTACTTGGTAATAAACCCGTTTCAGTTTCTGATTCTGAGTCGATAGTATTAAAGGAATTTCTTTGAGCGCATTATCCATATTACATTTCTTCTTCCTCACAGTTTAACTTGGACCGGGCGAATGCAGAGGAATTTTATGAAGTTTACAAAGGGGTTGTCACGGAGTACGCTGTGAGTATAAACAAGGCTTTGTTGTGCCATCACTGCAAGCACCTGCACTATATATCTGCCAGTGTTACCTTTGAGAATAAAAACACACACACACACACACACACACACACACACACACACACTGCAAAATCTCTGGTAATGATCTCAAAAAGTGACAAAGATTTCACAGATTTGTTTTCAGTTGAGCCATTGTGTATTTATACAGAAGCACCTCGAGACAAGTGAGAAACAATACAAGTATTATACATATTTTTCTTACCTGTGTTTATGACTTAACATCAGTTTTAAAAAAGGCTTTGCAAAGAAGTTTTTTAAATCTGTAAAACATATGGAAAAAAGCTTTTGCCTGAGTCACCGTTCAAAAAAAATAAAAGGTGATTTTAAATCTGAAGAACAGGTAGGAAGAAAATAGTTTTGCCAGGATCATTTATCAAAGTAACTCACTCGTTCCTCTTTGAAAATATGATCAAAGAAGCAACAAATATCCTGTTTTTCACCTGTTTTTAAATCACGAAGACACAGAGACACAAATATTCATTTCAGACTTATAAAATAGATGTATTACGTGTTATTATTGACTTTTTCTCTCTTGCCTCTCTGGGCTTCCTTGAATATATTACCAGTATTATCAGTACATGTTTTTAATTTCCTGTGTCCCTCAGAGCATGGTGACTGAGCTGTGCTCCGGGCCCTGCATGGTGCTGGAGATCCACGGAGAAAACACACCAAAGACCTTCAGAGACTTCTGTGGGCCCGCCGATCCAGTGAGTCAAACTATATTAAATATCATCATTATAGTCCATAGCAGAAGCGAGCCTGATAAGTATGATCGGTTACATGTGGTGGAAATCAATATATCATCAGCAAATAATTATCCATCTGCCATCCGTGCTTTAAACGTCCCCTATCATACTGTTTCTCATCAATATATCACAGGTCTCAGATATATCCAGAACCTGTCTCTGATTGGCTGAAACACCAAACAGATCATTGCAGCATTACCCATAATCCCCTCTGTTTCAGCCCTGTTTCCAAAGTGCTGATTCTCTGTCTGTTACTTTAGACGAAAATAAGGAGCCCCTCCCCACGCCCCTCTGAGAGAGATTTGGTTACAAAGAACTCAATGGTGCTCTAGAGGAGATTCAGGTGATAAGGGGGGGGGGGGGGGGGTTACCTTGGTTGCTGATTGGCTAATGGTTACACAAGACAAAACATCGTTATGACATCATAAAGTGGTCAAAATCTGATCAGCTCATTTTCAGACAAGTTTTTATAGAAATGGATCAAAAAGAGAGAAAATCTTTGTTCCTGAAACTTTCAGAGTCTCTTTACACAGAGGGGACACATGTTGATGAAGAAGAGACATGAAGAAGAGGGGACACATGTTGATGTAGAAGAGACATGAAGAAGAGGGGACACATGTTGATGTAGAAGAGACATGAAGAAGAGGGGACACATGTTGATGTAGAAGAGACATGAAGAAGAGGGGACACATGTTGATGTAGAAGAGACATGAAGAAGAGGGGACACATGTTGATGAAGAAGAGACATGAGAAGAGGGGACACATGTTGATGTGGAAGAGACATGAAGAAGAGGGGGACACATGTTGATGTGGAAGAGACATGAAGAAGAGGGGACACATGTTGATGTAGAAGAGACATGAAGAAGAGGGGACACATGTTGATGTAGAGAGACATGAAGAAGAGGGGACACATGTTGATGTAGAAGAGACATGAAGAAGAGGGGACACATGTTGATGTAGAAGAGACATGGAGAAGAGGGGACACATGTTGATGTAGAAGAGACATGAAGAAGAGGGGACACAATGTTGATGTAGAAGAGACATGAAGAAGAGGGGACACATGTTGATGTAGAAGAGACATGAAGAAGAGGGGACACATGTTGATGTAGAAGAGACATGAAGAAGAGGGGACACATGTTGATGTAGAGGAGACATGAAGAAGAGGGGACACATGTTGATGTAGATGAGACATGATGAAGAGGGGACACATGTTGATGTAGATGAGACATGATGAAGAGGGGACACATGTTGATGTAGAAGAGACATGAAGAAGAGGGGACACATGTTGATGTAGAAGAGACATGAAGAAGAGGGGACACATGTTGATGTAGAAGAGACATGAAGAAGAGGGGACACATGTTGATGAAGAAGAGACATGAAGAAGAGGGGACACATGTTGATGTGGAAGAGACATGAAGAAGAGGGGACACATGTTGATGTGGAAGAGACATGAAGAAGAGGGGACACATGTTGATGTAGAAGAGACATGAAGAAGAGGGGACACATGTTGATGTAGAAGAGACATGGAGAAGAGGGGACACATGTTGATGTAGAAGAGACATGAAGAAGAGGGGACACATGTTGATGTAGAAGAGACATGAAGAAGAGGGGACACATGTTGATGTAGAAGAGACATGAAGAAGAGGGGACACATGTTGATGTAGAAGAGACATGAAGAAGAGGGGACACATGTTGATGTAGAAGAGACATGAAGAAGAGGGGACACATGTTGATGTAGAGGAGACATGAAGAAGAGGGACACATGTTGATGTAGATGAGACATGATGAAGAGGGGACACATGTTGATGTAGATGAGACATGATGAAGAGGGGACACATGTTGATGTAGAAGAGACATGAAGAAGAGGGGACACATGTTGATGTAGAAGAGACATGAAGAAGTGGATTCAGCATAATAGGTGACCTTTAAATTGAGTTTTTCATTCTACCCACCTCGCTAAAACGAATGACGTCTGATATAAAAACGCTGCAATAAATCCCAGATGTTCTATTGTTGCATTGTGTTAAACTTAGAGGTGTTTAAATGAGTTTATCCTCAGAGATGATGAAGCTATTTCTGCTGCAGTGTGAGTTTGGTTGTGTGAAAAGACAACAGTAGTGTTATTGTCTTCTGCCATTCTTAGTAATGCATGAAAATAGCAGTGCAGTCATTTATGTGGTGACTTCCCCCTCTTGTGTCATGCTTAAGCCTGGCTTGATCGTCTGAAGTTCGTTTTCGTGTCGTCCATCCATCGCTTTCTCATGAACACAATAACCTCATTTTTTAATAATTTGGCCGAAACAGGGATGATGTATTCACCCTGAAGGAAGCTGCTGGTTCCCTCAACAAAAAAGCCACGGGATTTCTTCATAAGATTTTGGAAAATAGCTCGAAATACGGTCTGTGGAAAACGAGCCTGTTTGATAAACGCACGTTTTGTTCAGCCGGATAATCTCCACATGTCTACCCTACTTTTATAATTCCGAATCATAAATCTAGTCGCCAGAAGTAAAATGCTAACGTTATGCTATAAAGGAACTATAGCCGAGTCCAGCAGCACGACTCCAACTTAAGATCCATATTCAAACACACAGATTCTAAATGGAACGAGTTGAAGTGTTTGTTTGAACAGTCTGCAGGAGGCAGGGACTTGCTTTCAAGCAGAACAGAAACTAACTTAGAGGAGTGTTTACGTGTTCGGCGTAATGACGTTCAACGGCCTCGACAACTTCTGTAGTCCTATTCAGCCACTTGGTAACAACCATCGTTTTTCAGACACGTCAACTCTTCAGAAATCACCAGCGGGGTCACTGCTGATGATTTAATGTCGTAGAACAAAACGTGATCCGTCTCTTCAATGTGTCTCAGACCTTATTTCAGATATTTTCCAAAAACTAGTTCTAAATCCTCTGGAGAGATCCCATTGGCTCTGAGACGAGGGAGCAGGAAGTGGTAAAATGCTAACTCACTTCCGGGTTTTAGGACTCGTCACTGCACCACTCTATGATGCCGTAACTCAAGAATTCAGTGGTGGCAGTACCTCAGTCATTATGAAAGGGAAGGTTGTCGGTTCAAGTGCCTGAACAGTCCAAGTTTGGAGTGGGCACTAGTACTTTGAAGTACTCTCACACTGCTCGCCAGGCGCGGTATAAAAGCTGCCAACTGCTTCAAATAATAGTGTGGGTTAATAAAGGCAGAGTCAAAATGTCACTGTGTGCAGTACTATGAATGTGGGTGATTTTGAGAATTGAGATTCTGGTGGTCAAAGGTCACTGGGACCTCACAAGTTTTGACCATAACACAAAAATTAATATTCTAAATATGGAAATGTTTCACTAATAATAAGGAAAAGCTAAAGTATGGTGACATTTTGAATAGACTGAAATAATACTATTACTTCTACTGGTTGTTGGAGGCATTGAACCACGAGGCGGTAATTCTAGTTACTCAGTGAGTCTGGGATTCAAGCCGCTGCAGGTGACCAAGGAACCACATATTTGACTGGACCGCAGTTTACTGGCCCTTTAAACGCCAAAGTCTGTCACTGAGTACAGTAAAGTTGTGAAGTTGTAGTACATTTACACTTGGATGAGTTTCTATATTAATAAACACTACAGCTCCCAATTTTTGAGGCTATGGGGATGTTCATATTCGTCATGAGATGCAAACTCAGTCTGGTCTGTTTATAAAATAACGCTTTTATTGATCCAGAAGAAACTTTTCTGAATATATTGAATTAAAGCCAATTTTTGGACTCAAACGTCGCTAAACCATGTCATCATCTGACACTTCAGCACACTTAACACGAGAACCGCCAATCGGGTCAATTTGACCCAGAGCTGTTTTTTATTGTATGTAACTTTTTTTCAATAACATAGTAAAGTCTCCCAGTCCGTGACTTTTCCTGAAAGTGTGTTATAGCACCCTATGTTGTTAAGAATTGTCAATATGAAGTCAGATTGAAGAAATCGCCAAAGAAATTGCCATTTATACCTATTTCCGCCAAGCGGGTCATATTGACCCCACCCCTTTTCCCGCTATTGATTTCGCGTGTAAACAAACATGACGTGTTGCTATAGCAACGCCTTTTGTCTACTGCGGTTCCTTATAGATTGAGAGATAGATAGATAGATTGATAGCGACAGTCTAGTGAAGGAGCGTGCTCCCGCTCACGGGAGACTGCTCGCGCTGCGCTCCGCAGCAAACAGCTGTTTGCTTTTCACCCAACAACGACAACCGCCTCACGAAACGCTATGTTGTACCGTTAATAAACTAAACAATTTAACAAAATTGCTTGTCAAAATACCAATACCACAGGACCATTTTTATTTTTAAAGCAATACTTTTACCTTGAAAATCAATGCATTCTAATGCTGGGTCAATTTGACCCCGGTGGCGGTTTTAGGTATAAAAAATCTCTGGCGGTTCTAGTGTTAAAGGTCCCATGTCATGCTTTTCCGGTTATCACCCGTCCCCTTGTGTTATGAAGGTTTTTCTGAATGTAAACGGTCTGCAGAGTCACAAACCCTCAAAGTACACCCTGTAGCGAGTAAAACTCTAACACAGAAAATACCTGTCTGCTGCCCCAGAACGCTAGTGGAGCCTCGCAGATGGGGGTGCAGCCCCCTCCGCATCCCCCCCTTCCCACGTCCATTCGCGATGTCTCGCTGTCTCGCAGACCCCACGCAGCAAGCAGGAAATGAACCCAGCTCACACTGTCCCCTCCTCACAGCCGTGCAACGTCCCGCCAACACGGCACCCAGACCCCACGCAGCATTCTCATCTGTTTGTCATCACTGGTGTCATTTCCTGGTTGCTAACAAACGCCATTGTAAAACATAATCACTGATGTTCCGCTGTAACGGTGGTGGACTCATCAGAACAGAGCTGACCAATCAGAGCACAGTGGGCTCACAGGGGGGGGGGCAGGAGCTCCAACAAGCCGTTTAGGACAGAGAGTGAATACACATACAGAGATGCTGTGAGAAACCAATGTGAGTTTGGAACATTGAACAATGTACATCTATTCTAGTAGACCTCAACAATGGAAATATGATCAGTAGAAATGGCCATGACATGGGAGCTTTAAAGAACACTTTTACTGGGAGGATTTCAGAAAATTACAGATTGATATTTAATATCCAGGAATCACATAGAAACAAACAATCAAACCATGTTTTAGCACATTAACAGACCTGTTATGTTTTGACCTGTTTCATATTGAGCAGAATGTTTGGTTTCAAGATCTCCTTTCTTTTAGGGAAGATAGATCGATCTTTTATGATTTTTCAAAATACTAAATGATTGTGTCATTGAGCAGACAGTAAATATGTACATATGAACAGCAGGAAGACATATCTATAGAGTATAGAATAAACAATATGAACTATAAAGAAAAAGCAAGAATACACTATAATAAAACATTAAAACTACAATTCAAATCAAAACATAGAATACAATATACATTACACAGGTGTCATTTTTATTTTATTTAATTTAAATGCAATATGGAAAACTGAACACATGAAAAGCAAGACATTTTAGTGTTCATTTTGTTGTTTCACTTTCTGTCCTCAAGCATCAGGCACAAATGTTTCTGATGTTGCTACAGAGCAGGAAGAGGGTTGGTAATTGGCTAATGATTTCTAGGTCATGTGACACTATACACTATAGCTCATTGATGCCAAATGAATTAAGATTTTACAGCCGTCCTTTTATAAGCTACCCTCCTCTGATCTGCCTGTGGTTGGCTTTAATACTGGTAACAAATAGTGACCTGTGTGCTGGTTGTTTCTCTTCTTTGTAAAAATAAATTAAATTATATCCACGGATACAAATGGTCAATAAATGATGGGGAATTGCACGGGGAATGTAGGATAGGCCGCCATTAAAGATTATTTTGTATTAACAATTAAATCGCCGATCATTTTTTTATTTTTAACGTTTCAATATTAAATGTCTGAAAATAGTTGATATATTTAATGTCTTGTGTAGTCAGTCCAAAACCCAAAGATATGTTAATTTCATATGATATTTAACAGAGAAAATCTCCACATTTTCACAAGAAATAGTACTTTTAAAATAAATAATATATATATATGTATATCGGTATTGACGCTAACTGGAAAACATGTATATAAAACATATTATTATTTAATTTCTATGTCTTTCCGTCCTGTGCATGAGTGTTATTAATTCACATAGGATAATCGTGCAGTTAAAGTCCGATATTAATATAATATAATTGAATATATTAGATTTTTTTTTATATATTAGTTTTTTCTTATCCATAGCGACTTACATCAGTACTGTGGACAATCCCCACAGGAGCAATTTGGGGTGAAGTGTCTTCAGGGACACAACGACATGCTGACTGCAGTGGGGAATCATTAATGAATGTTAGATGGTCATAACATGTATGCAGTATGAACTGTTTAATACTCAACAATATGTGATCTAGTAGAGTATTCTCTGTCGTTGTCCTTCTTTCTCTTTAAAAACCTTGCTTCAGACCCGAGTCACCGACAGGGCGTTGCAGCTGTTTCGTAACTGCGTGACCTCAGACTGACCTCGGTATTATCTGACCAATAACCTAAACATTACCACCCCTTACTCTTCAGTGGATTTCAGTAATTGGATACAGGAGATAAATGGAAATTCACAGCAGCGGCACTGAGGAAAAATGTGTAGGACCGAGGTCACGGAGGGGGTGTGTAACATTATTCTGCGCTGGACCAAAGTACACCACGTTTTCTCTCTCAATGCAGTGTGAGAAGACTTTCCCGGCGTCACTATCAGACTGACAGGTTGGAGCCGACTGTATGAAGAGGTCGGAAAGTCTATTTATAGTCAAGAGTCCATTGCTATTGATTATTTCCAGTTGGTTTGATCTATATACATCACATGAATGTCGCTGCACGGCTCCATTGGGTGAACTCAAACACACTTTCCTCACATGAGAGTTGTGAGAATGCGATATTCCTGCACATTAAAACTGCTCAATATACGACGTCGTTAATTAGGCTTCATACTATGCTTCATGCTATACAGGATCCTCGTGTGTTCACACCTCCACACCCGGCCTCAGTCATGAGATTGTGCTCCGTCATGTGATGTGTCCTGATATCAGAGAGGACACACACAACGGTCCTCTGTTAGCCACTCTCACCCACACTCCACTCTCTCCCACAGTGTTTAACTTTTGCTTTTAGTCAGCAACTTAATGCACAGTTTCAGAGTGCACTGTAATTCCACACTGCTGTCGTAAATATGGACGGCTGTAATGTGCATTAAATGGTATGACATTGCTTGAGATCCAAAAATAGCAAGTTGATAGTTTTGCAACAACAGCACAATACATAGCGCAATGTTTAATATAAATAATGTTACTTTTTAGTCCAACAAAAAGAAGCCCAGCTCTGGATACAGGGTCAAACATGTGTTGGTTTTATCAAATTAATTACAAGAACACTTCAAAAACACTGAGGTAAATTAAACTTCTATAATTAACTTGATAAAAAATAACCAAAAATTCAAGAGTAACCGTCTTCGCGTTAATAACAATTGTCTTTTTCCAAGATTACAAATTGAATATAGAGTGTGTGTGTGTGTGTGTGTGTGTGTGTGTGTGTGTGTGTGTGTGTGTGTGTGTGTGTGTGTGTGTGTGTGTGTGTGTGTGTGTGTGTGTGTGTGTGTGTGTGTGTGTGGTGTGTGTGTGTGTGTGTGTGTGTGTGTGTGGTGTGTGTGTGTGTGTGTGTGGTGTGTGTGTGTGTGTGTGTGTGTGTGTGTGGTGTGTGTGTGTGTGTGTGTGTGTGTGTGTGTGTGTGTGTGTGTGTGTGTGTGTGTGTGTGTGTGTGTGTGTGTGTGTGTGTTGTGTGTGTGTGTGTGTGTGTGTGTGTGTGTGTGTGTGTGTGTGTGTGTGTGTGTGTGTGTGTGTGTGTGTGTGTGTGTGTGTGTGTGTGTCCTAGCATTACTATACTTGTGGGGACCTAAATCTGTTTACATAGTCACGTGTGGGGACTCGCCTCCCTTATGGGGACAAATTGGAGGTCCCCATGAGGAGAGTCATTAATTTTAGGGTGAAGACTTGGTTAGGGTTAGGTTAAGGGTTAGGGTTAGGCATGTGTTGGTTACGGCCCGTCCACACAGCGGCGTGCGTTGACGCTTGCCGGCGGGCGTGTCTGACACTCGACCAACAACCAATCACATGAATCTCCCGCCCCTGACACACAAGCAGCGGTTTGATTGGCTAGAGCTTGTACTGGCATATGATTCGATTGGCTGACGCTTCTGCCGAGGCGTCAAAAGTTGAACATTGCTCAACTTTTGCAGCGAGCAACGCCAGCAACGCTCCGCGTCGCTTCCCACGATGCAGTTCGGCTAAAAGTGACGTCACCCCATTCAAAGTGAATGGGCAGAAGCGTTGGAAGCTTCAACGCACGCCGCTGTGTGGACGGGCCGTTATGGTTAAGGTTGGGATAAGTCTCCAGGAAATGCATGTAAGTCAATGTAATGTCCCCTGAAGTGATGTATACATGGTATGTCTGTGTGTGTGTCGATAACTGAATGACCCGCTAACTGAATGAACCGCTAACTGAATGAACCGCTAACTGAGCTACGTTTAGCTTTACTTTAGCAACAAAAATAGCCTTGTGTCCATCAGGAACTTCTTTCATCTCAGGGCAGAGCATCCGGATGACATCACAGTGAACCTAGAAAACATTTTCTCCATAAAATATGATCCAGTTTCACTCAAATCAACTTAGCGCCACAGAGCTAGAGGCACTTTTCTCGAGAGGCTGTATATGACCCGCTCTCTAAGTGCATCAGAAGGCTGACAGAGGAAATGTTCTCCTTAAAGCATCGAAATGATTTAGAAGTTGTTATTTTAAAGTAACATCTTACGTAATGTCTCCCCTCCCCCACACTAGACCCATTAGTATGATGGTCACAACCTACTGTGGTGCCTCGCTGTGTCTCAGATGAGTTTAGGAGATGATCAAATGGGGCCTGAACTTCCTGTGACACGAGGCTAAGTGTGTGTGCATCACCGAGGATAAAAATACGCTCCTGCTATTGATGTTCGACCCATCTGCGTAATGTTTTTCTGGAAAAAGATATCCGCTGTTCCTGGTGGCCACGATGCTAAATGTAGTGCACTGTAACTTGAAAGAGCCGTCTGAGTAGAATAGAAATGTGAAATCATTAAAGTAACTAAAGTACAAGTTAAAGTTAAGGCTTTGGCACAAGGCTTATCGGGTCAATCCTTAGGTGGATTCAAATGAAAGGCTCGATGTACAAACAGACAGTAGCAGTAGTAGTTGTAGTAGTAACATATTAAAACGATGATATGACGTAATAAAAACACAAGAAATGCAACTTCAGCTAAAAAGTTGTACATTGACGATGAGATAAAATACAAATAAAAGGAAAAATGATACATTAATAAATAGAAACATACATTTCAATTGAATGTATTAAAAAATACTTTAAAATAAAATATATATAAGAAGAAATATAGGGTAATTTATGCAAAGATAAATAAAATAAAAAAGCGAGTTTTAACCAATATTAACTTTTATAAAAAAGAAATTAATAAATCACTTAATTATATATATTTTATTTTACATTAGCTTTTTAATATTTCTGCCGCAGTAAATTACATACCAATATATTTATGAACTTATATATTTGTAGTTTTGGCAGCTTTATCCTTCATATCTCCCTCACTAGTGTGTGTGCGTGTGTGTGTGTGTGTGTGTGTGTGTGTGTGTGTGTGTGCATGTGTGTGTGTGTGTGTGTGTGTGTGTGTGTGTGTGTGTGTGTGTGTGTGTGTGTGTGTGTGTGTGTGTGTGTGTGTGTGTGTGTGTGTGTGTGTGTGTGTGTGTGTGTGTGTGTGTGTGTGTGTGTGTGTGTGTGTCTGTCTGATTATGTGTGTGTGTGTTTGTGTGTCTCTGTCTCTGTTTGTAAGTTCCTTTGATAACACAGTGACTGAGCCTTTTTTCAGAAGCACGCTAGCAGTCGTTTACATGGTGACAGACTCGTTCTCAGGGGGGGGGGGGTGTGTGTGGGGGGGGGGGGGGGGGCAGCCAGCGGTGCATGAAGGATCGGACGTGAGACTTTAGGATTTCTGGACGGTCATGTGACCAGCGGGTCATGTGACCAGCGGGTCACTGTGTGAACTGAACTGTAGGCAGCAGCCATTACAGGAACATCAGTGGAGCACACTATGGGACTCATTAAAATCAAATTAAAGTGTGACAGCGGGTCACTCATGGAAACTAATGCAATTACAGAGAGCAGCGATTTGCGAAGAATTCTTTTATCTCAAAGTAAATCTCCTTTACATCAGTGGCTTTAGTCTCATGTGGCACAAAGACAACAGGCTGCTGCTGTGCTTCCTGACTCAAGGACAAGGCCTGTGTTTCTACTCAATTACGACCGGAAAACAATCGAATTGGGATTTTTTTTGACTGATATTGAGTTTGCTATTCAGGATTTTGACTTTTTTGTCATGTATCTGTTCAAAAATACAATCTTTAATATGTCTTAATTCAAAGTGCCACCAAACAATATTTAGTTCAGAAGATATTTTGACACATACATTGGCTTTTACAAACAATTCGTCTCATGCAACTTTAATTTTGAAAACTAGTCCATGTTGAGATTTAGCTATAAATGTTTCAGCCCTATAATAAAGTTATACATACTGCCTAGTGATTTGAGTTAGTTAAATCTACTTTATTTAATAATTCATCATGTTATCAAGTATGAACACATGGAGTGAACTAGCTGATTTAACAAAACAATGGCCTCGTTGGGACAAAAATCATTCCTGTATTTTGGAAATGTGTGTTACTGTACCAGCATTTAAAAAAAATTATAAAACCAGATCAAAGCATATTTTAAAATAAGGCTTATCGAATTTCAATGTTTGATTCCTTCACAAAATATTTCATTTTATTTCCTGGCACCATACTTGCCAACCTTGAGACCTCAGAAATCGGGAGCATTTCAAAATGCAAAATGTGGTGGGGGGTGCTAGTGGATCGCCGGAGCTGTTAGATTAACATTAACATGCTTATTGTAGTTGTAAGTAATAATAATAATAATAATAATAATGCATTACATTTTTTATTAGAGCGCTTTTACAGGTGCTCAAAGCGCTTTACAAGTACACATTACACATATTAGACATGTAAGAGTCATTACTGCGGACATTACCCACAGGAGCAAATGTGGGTAAAGTGTCTTGCCCAAGGTGCACTGCCTTGCGGCCTGTAGCACCATCCTTGATGGAGCTATGTGTGTGTGTGTGTGTGTGTGTGTGGGCTGGACCTGTATTTTACAGGAGAGGAGTGAGCAGAGGGTCGAGTTGTCGATTCTTGTTCTGTGTTCTGTGACTATCTGCCTCACCCTCTCAGACTTTCAGTTGCACGTGCTACTAAAGAGACACGTTACCATGGAAACCAAACAATGGTGTAACTGTATTAAAGTCAGAGTGGAAACAGTCCTGAGTAAATCTGATTTTGTCAGAAATGCAGGAGAAATATGACCCCGGGAGGAAACCGGGAGAGGGCAATGAAATCGGGAGTCTCCCGCGAAAATCGGGAGGGTTGGCAAATATGCCTGGCACTGATCAAATCAGAATGGATTTAGTTCCAAGGTGATCCTCAGTTCCCAGGATCCTTGAACCAAGAACAACCAGCGTTTCTCTCAGAGTCACTTTAATGATTTGCAGTAAAAACCAATCATTAGAACCGGGAGACCTGTTTTTGTTTCTCCTCAAGGTTTTTGTTTGGCCTGATTTACAGCCTTGTGTTTTGTTCCTGCCCTTTGAGTGCACTCTAATAAACTCTGCACACATAAAGAAGATGTCATCGGAAGTATTTCAACCAAACCTGGCTTTGTGTGAACGTTTAAAGCTCCAGATTTCACATGCTTTGCTTTTCCTCGTGTATCACATTCTACACATGCTCTCTATTTGTGGCTGTTTGCATTCCTTTAGAGTTAAAGAGGTCTTGGTGAATTAATTATTCACGTGTGGTCCGGTGGGAGGCTGGTGTTTCAGGAGAAGCAAAGGGCAGAGAGACACTCTGACCTCACTGAAGGAAAGAAACTCTCCAGATAAACCTGGGAAACACTGAAAAGAGAAACCAGTGTACAGTCTGAGAGAATACTCACATTTAAGGACACTGTATTTGCAGTTGTGTGAAAATTAAATCTGATCCTTTACTCCAGTAAGAGTCTAAATACTATGGTCTGAAAACAATCCTCAAATTAAACTGTTAATCAGTATATACTGCAGATTTTGTTAAAGGTCACCTATCATGCTATTTTTAGGCAATAGCATAGATCTCAGATATATAAAAAAACATGTCTATGAAGTGTTTTGCTCAAAATACCAAACAGATCACCCATTCTAGCCACGCCTCATATCCCTCTATTTCACTTCCTGTTTCTAAAGTGCTGATTTGGGGAATAAAGTTAAAAAAATTCAAATTGATAACAATTAAAAAGAGGAGGGGTCTGAGCTCATGCGGGACCCGGCAGCTACTGTCTAAACTAAATACTGCCGTGATGAAACGCCATATCATGGATTATCAAGGATCCTCTCTGAAACAGTCTGGAGCTCAAAGGCTTTCTCTCTTGCCGGTTATACCACAAGGTGAGTTCCTTTTTACTTCCTGCTTCTTCACACACATGCTCTCCAGTACAGGTTAGCTCTGAGTGTTAGCGATGCTAACGTAAACACCGACCATATTACGTCCAAACAGTCGGGCATTGTTTCTGATAGCAACGTTTCTGATTGGGCCGTGGGTCCACATTTCAGATATTACGTCATATCGGACGCAAATCTGGATCAGCTCCGTTGTTCCCCGTTTTTAGAGATTTGGGTACGGAGGAAAAGAGAGAGGGTTTTATTTTCTGACGCTGCGTGAGTTCCCCGACACACCGGGACACATGGTGATGTATACAAGACATCACAAAGTGCATTTTGCATGATAGGTCCCCTTTAAGTTTACCCACTTACAAATAAATGAACAGTCTATAATTGTAATGGTAGGTTTATTTGAACAGTGAGAGTAAGAATATCAAAAGAAAATCCAGAAATTGACATTATATACATTTGATATAATGTCAATTTCTGGATTTAGACAATTTAGAAATACTCTGTTATACGTGCAAGTCCTGAATTCAAAATGTCCCTTAAAGAGGAACTATTCTGCTTTTTAGGTTGTTTTTTTTTGTAGTGTGTTCTATAGGTTTTAGTGCATGTAAATGGTCTGCAAACGCCTCCATTGGACTCATTTGTTTACTTCCGGATCATAGTGACATTACTAAGTAACACTCGCGCTTCTATTGGCTAGCGCTCCAACACATTGTACGTGATAGACTAAGGGGCGGGACATCTCTAAGCTGTAGACCAATCAGAGCAGACTGGGCTCTGGTTTCAGACAGAGGGTGAAACCGTGTGAATCTGAAGGAGTGATTTGGATACTTGGTGCCGTTTGAAAGCTCCAGAGTCAGGTTTTGCTGCGGTTGACAGTTCCTAACGCCTGGAAATGGAAACAGGAAGTGGAGTCAGTGAGTGTTTAACCAATGTTGCTGAGTGTGAGAGTTTTGTCACTTCCTGTGCTCGTGTCACATGTGAGTTACTTACTGCTGAGTAATCACAGAGTGTCTGACATGCAACAGGACAGGGTGTTCACATTCAAACTTCCCTTCAGGACATTTAACGTCATGATGTTACCTCCATGAGGCTCTGTCGAAATGCCAATAAGATGGTTCGTCTGTGTTTTTAAAGAACTGTTAGACTATTAGCCTAGAAAGTTGTAACCAGATAAATCCATCAAATTAAGCTGGTGTCTACTATTTTTAAATACCTAGGGTTTTAAATCGATAGCCACTACTACCACTAAAGGTATTTGACTCGATGTTCTCTACATTTCTGCATTAAAAGGTCAAACAATCAGCATTCAATTAGTGAAAGTAGTCAACCTAAAGTTTCAAAAATCCTCTGTTACCTGTGAAATAAAATGTATTTTAGTAAAAGGTGAAAAGTATTAGCTTAAAAATATACGTAAAGTACCAAAATAAAAAACTTCTCATCGTGCAGAATCGCGCTTTTTAAATTAAAGTATCTTGCAGATGGCAAAGTGGGAGCTAATTTGAACTACTTTATATACTTAAATACTGATATACTACATAATAATAATAGATTTAATTTGTTAGCGCTTTTACAGGTGCTCAAAGATGCTTTACAGATATAGTGAAGATAAAATAAAATAAAGGAACAACAAATAAATATATAGTTAAAGTTAAAGTCCAATAATACAAAAACAATCACACATTAAAAGCCAGATTGAAGAGGTGAGTTTTTGTGAGTGTGTTGAAGGTGGTGAGGTCAGTGCAGTCTCTGATGGGGGAGTGAGTTCCAGAGGGAGGGGGCAGCGACGGAGAAGGCTCTGTCCCCCCAGGTCCGGTGATCGATGCCGGTGGGGATAGATAGGAGGTTGGCTTCATCGTACTTTAATCATTCACGTATATTTTGTAGTGAGAATCTGTAGCAAGACACTAGCTGTGATTTGCCCCTGAAATATTAGTAGAAGTATAGAATTGAAGTGTCAAACCCGTACTTAAGTACAGTACTTGATAACATGTATTTCATTGACATAAAGTGTTTGGTTGAGTTGTGTAGTTAAGATCGAGTGTGTTTAATCTGGTTTCCTGTAATGGTTTTGTATTTCCTTTGACTATCAGCGTTGCCTTGTCATATATTGACTTTCTATCCAGTTCTAAGCCACACATTTTTATCTTGGTGGTTTTTAGCTCTACATTTCAGCCAGATTTGAGTCATGTGACGTCTGGATCTGAAGTTTGGAGCTGAGCCAACAGCTTTCACTTTCAAAAGTGAATTGATCTGCTTTACGTGCAAGAGGCCTCAGTCATTGGTCGGTTTTTATTGATCAACTCCTACCTTAACTATCTCCTCTTTCAAACCTGAAATATGACATTTGAAATCTTCGGTCGGAGGACTTTCTGTGATTTGTTTTTCCAAAAGTAAGAACAAAAATGGGAAAAGGAGCCTTAAGGTTTATCTGTAGTAATAATAATAATAATTTATAATTTCTTTGAAGTGAAAGGTACAATATTCGCCTCTGATATGTTGTAGAAGTATTAAGTTGTAGAAAATGGAAGTACTCAAGTGAAGTACAAGTACCTCAAAAGTATATTTAAGTAAGTATACTTCGTGTGTTAGGCTTTGTTAAACTGTGTGCTGTTCTTGGCCAGGTCTCCATTATAAAACACATGTGTGATCTCATGGTGATTAACCCGGTGACTTTAAGGGGAGAAAAATACAAATGTTTGAGGAAGGAATCACAGCTGAGATGTTTTCCTCCAACAGGAGATTTCCCGTCATCTGCGGCCGAACACGTTGCGCGCTCTTCACGGAAAAGACAAAGTGAAGAACGTCGTCCACTGCACGGACCTCCCTGAAGACGGTCCTCTGGAGGTGGGTGGCTCTTTTATTTACCCACCATGCACTGCTGCAGAAAACACCCACAGTGTTTCCTCTCATCTGACATGATAGGTTTCCTCTGTGTCTTCCAGGCAGAGGTGGGAAGTAGTGGAGTACAAATACTTCGTTACTGTACTTAAGTACATTTTTCTGGTATCAGTACTTTACTCCACTACTTATTTTTCAACGACTTTTTACTTTGACTTCTTACATTTTTAACACAAATACTTGTACTTTCTACTTCTTACATGTTGAACCCAAATACCTGTACTGTCTACTTCTTACATGTTGAACTCAAATACCTGTACTTTCTACTTCTTACATGTTGAACTCAAATACCTGTACTTTCTACTTCTTACATGTTGAACTCAAATACCTGTACTTTCTACTTCTTACATGTTGAACACAAATACCTGTACTTTCTACTTCTTACATGTTGAACTCAAATACCTGTACTTTCTACTTCTTACATGTTGAACACAAATACCTGTACTTTCTACTTCTTACATGTTGAACTCAAATACCTGTACTTTCTACTTCTTACATGTTGAACCCAAATACCTGTACTTTCCTACTTCTTACATGTTGAACTCAAATACCTGTACTTTCTACTTCTTACATGTTGAACTCAAATACCTGTACTTTCTACTTCTTACATGTTGAACATCAAATACCTGTACTTTCTACTTCTTACATGTTGAACTCAAATACCTGTACTTTCTACTTCTTACATGTTGAACTCAAATACCTGTACTTTCTACTTCTTACATGTTGAACTCAAATACCTGTACTTTCTACTTCTTACATGTTGAACTCAAATACCTGTACTTTCTACTTCTTACATGTTGAACTCAAATACCTGTACTTTCTACTTCTTACATGTTGAACACAAATACCTGTACTTTCTACTTCTTACATGTTGAACTCAAATACCTGTACTTTCTACTTCTTAAATGTTGAACACAAATACCTGTACTTTCTACTTCTTACATGTTGAACATCAAATACCTGTACTTTCTACTTCTTACATGTTGAACTCAAATACCTGTACTTTCTACTTCTTACATGTTGAAACTCAAAATACCTGTACTTTCCTACTTACTTACATGTTGAACTCAAATACCTGTACTTTCTACTTCTTACATGTTGAACCTAAATACCTGTACTTTCTACTTCTCACATGTTGAACTCAATACCTGTACTTTCTACTTCTTACATTTTGAAACTCAAATACCTGTACTTTCTACTTCTTACATGTTGAACACAAATACCTGTACTTTCTACTTCTTACATGTTGAACACAAATACCTGTACTTTCTACTTCTTACATGTTGAACACAAATACCTGAACTTTCTACTTCTTACATGTTGAACTCAAATACTTGTACTTTCTACTTCTCTCATTTTCCAAACAGCTGGTTCCTTTAGTCTGAATGTGTGTTTTGATGCGTGATCATTATTCTTTAGAGTCATTGCGTGCCTATTGATTTGAACACGATCCGTGTATCCATCATTTCCTGGTCTTCTCTAAAGAAGAGGGACCAATGGAAACGTTGTCATGTTGCCGTTGTTCAGCATGGAAACATTCATTAGCTAACAATGACATTATTGTTCTATTAATATAAAGGGAGGTCAGGTACTCTTTAAAGCAGCTGCTAGCTATGGGTACTTTCTACTGAAGTACATTTCAAAGTTCTTTACTTCTACTTGAGTAAAGAAGTTTAGTCAGTACTTCTACTTTCACCAGAGTATTTTAAACACGAGTATCTGTACTTCTACTTGAGTACAGGATGTGTGTACTCTTGCCATCGTGATGCATAAACAGCTACCTTTGCATTTGTTCTATGCGAGAACAAAAAGCCCCCGACTCTCTGTGAAGTTTTGAGTCGGGTCTCATGACTCCTTCGCTCACTCTGAGGGAGAGAAGGAGGGATTTGAAACAAAACCATTGTTTCCCAGGGAGTGGGTCTGACCGCCGAGCGTCATTGTTCCCTCCTGATCTGTCGCTGCACAAATGACTCCTTGTTAAACATTAGCCGGAGACTGAGCTGCCATTTTACCATCAGGGGACACAAAGGGCAGCGGGAGAATTCACTCTGAAGCTCTCCTACCATCGCTCTGTTCTGATGTCTACAGCTAGCGTGAGAGCAATGTGAGGTGGCATGATCTACAGAGTTATTAACAGAATTCACTCTGAACTTTTCTCAAGTTTCAAGGCTTTTATTGTCATGTGTGCAAAGCTACAGCGTGGCTCCTCCAACAGTGCAACACAATAAAACAGATAAAATAGTGACAATAAAAAAAAGCCTTGAATCTTCTACCATCTCTCTGTTCTGACGTCTACAGCTAGTGTTAGAGCGATATAAGGTTAACAGAGTTATTAAGAGAAGACACTCTGAGGCCCCGTCCACACGGAGACGATATCAGTTGAATCCGCTAACGCTCATTAAACCTTTTTAAAAGCATACTTTAGTTCTGTGAAGGGATATATGCACTGTACTTCACTTTAATTAATATTGTATGCTGAAAAGCGTATAATACAGCACGATTTTTTGTTGAATAGATTTGAGTGGTTCAAAATGTTGGGTCGCGATTTATTGACCAAGTAAAAAGTGGGTCCCGAGGCCTGACCAGTTGAGAACCACTGGTTTAGACGGTTCGTCCACACGAGGCCGAAATGGAGCCTCAAAGTTACCCTGAAGTGGGTAAGTCTGGAGACGAAACGCTTGCGACTCCGTGTGTACGCCCTATACGATCATTCCCTGAAACGATGACGCCATAGCCCCGCCTCTCCTGCTCACCCCTGCTGATGTGTTTCGCCAACAACAATGGCGGATCACAGGGTTGCGTTCGTGCTCCAGACGCTACTGACCTACAGATGTTAGTGCAAAAATCTATAGCTCCTCGACCACAACCATCAGCAACAAGTGGACATGGAGAACTACATGAACTACATGTTGCTAAATCCACCGTGGAGAATAACCAGAAGGGCAACCAGGCAACCATGGCAACCATGCTCGGGGGGTCTTATTCGCTGCTTTTGGTGTATTTTGTGGCGGAAGTACAGCGCCACTTACAGGCCCGGGATATGTACTACATATATGTACTCCAGCGTTTTCGTGTGGACGGAAGACTTTTTTGATATCGACTTCGGTTCGTTTTCGTCTCCGTGTGGACGGGGCCTCAATCTCTCAAGACAAAGGGATGAATTTAAATAGAGTTTAGGATTATTTAAACCTGGATAAGAGCAACTAAAATGGTGAATTTACGATAAAAAAAATCAAAGTCTTCTCTGAAATTCATGAATTTGCACGAGTGTCTGTGGTGAGGTTCATTCACCTTTTGCCAAGTGGTAAATTTACAATTTTCGTATCTCAGTTATTTTATTTTATTTCCGGTATTTTTTTTTTTTTTTCTCGTATATTTGACACTTTATTCTCAGAGAATATCCAACTTTTTTTTGTTGCAAATATGTGTTTTTCCTTAGAGAATAATCAACTGTATTTCTACTTAAATCTTAAGAAACCATCCAACATGTTTCTCTCATTGTAAGACTTTTATCTTGTATATTTATGACATTTTTCTTGTAAATTAAGTGCTTTTTTTCTTGTATATTTAATACTTTATTCTTAGATTATTCAACAACAGTTTATTTAGTAAATATGTGTTTGAGAATTCACTCTGAAGCTCACCTACCATCTCTCTGTTCTGATGTCTACAGCTAGCGTGAGAGCAATGTAAGGGGACAGAGATATTAACAGAAGAGTCTCTCAAGATAAAGGGATGCATTTACAGAGTTCAGGATTATTTAAACCTGGATGAGAAACTAAAATGGTAAATTAACGAGAAAATAATCAAAGTATTCTCTGAGATTATGAAGTCATTAATTTGTAGGAGTGTCTGTTGTGAGGTGAGGTTCAATCAACTTTTGCCAAGTGGTAAATGTACAATTTTGTTATCTCAGATATTTCATTTTATTTCCTGTATTTATTAATTTTTTTCTCGTATATTTGACACTTTATTCTTGGAGAATATCTAACATTTCTTTTTTGTAAATATGTGTTTTTTCTTAGACAATAATCTCCTTTTTTTCTCGCTAATTTGTGACTTAAAAAAGAAACGATCCAACATGTTTTTCTCATGTATTTGTAAATACTTGAATATTAATGAGTTTTTCTTGTAAATTAAGTGCTTTTTTTCTTGTATATTTAATACTTAGAGATTATTCAACAACAGTGTATCTAGTAAATATGTACTTTCTCTTATTTAGCAAAATAATCTTAGAGAATAATCAACTTTATTTCTCATAATTTCTCGCATATTATTAGTTTGTATTCTGACAAAATATCTAAACCTTTCTTTGTATATTTGTGACTTTTTTCTTGTTAATTTGAGAGTTTTTTAAACATCTGAGAATATCCAGTTATTTCTTGACTTTTTCTTAATATATATTTTAAATCTTATAATATTATCCCTCTTGTAACAAACAGAGAGTAGAGATACTACATACTGATATACACCTGAACATCAGCAGGAGAGGACTCTTTAAAGTAGAGACACTACATACTGATATACACCTGAACATCAGCAGGAGAGGACTCTTTAAAGTAGAGACACTACATACTGATATACACCTGAACATCAGCAGGAGAGGACTCTTTAAAGTAGAGACACTACATACTGATATACACCTGGACATCAGCAGGAGAGGACTCTTTAAAGTAGAGACACTACATACTGATATACACCTGAACATCAGCAGGAGAGGACTCTTTAAAGTAGAGACACTACATACTGATATACACCTGAACATCAGCAGGAGAGGACTCTTTAAAGTAGAGGCACTACATACTGATATACACAGGAAACATCAGCAGGAGAGGACTCTTTAAAGTAGAGACACTACATACTGATATACACCTGAACATCAGCAGGAGAGGACTCTTTAAAGTAGAGACACAACATACTGATATACACCTGAACATCAGCGGGAGAGGACTCTTTAAAGTAGAGACACTACATACTGATATACACCTGAACATCAGCAAAGTAGAGACACTACATACTGATATACACCTGAACATCAGCAGGAGAGGACTCTTAAAGAAGAGACACTAAATACTGATATACACCTGAACATCAGCAGGAGAGGACTCTTTAAAGTAGAGACACTACATACTGATATCACCTGAACATCAGCAGGAGAGGACTCTTTAAAGTAGAGACACTACATACTGATATACAACCTGAACATCAGCAGGAGAGACTCTTTAAAGTAGAGACACTACATACTGATATACACCTGAACATCAGCAGGAGAGGACTCTTTAAAGTAGAGACACTACATACTGATATACACCTGAAACATCAGCAGGAGAGGACTCTTTAAAGTAGAGACACTACATACTGATATACACCTGAACATCAGCAGGAGAGGACTCTTTAAAGTAGAGACACTACATACTGATATACACCTGAACATCAGCAGGAGAGAACTCTTTAAAGTAGAGACCACTACATACTGATATACACCTGAACATCAGCAGGAGAGGAACTCTTTAAAGTAGAGACACTACATAATGATATACACCTGAACATCAGCAGGAGAGGACTCGTTAAAGTAGAGACACTACATACTGATATACACCTGAAACATCAGCAAGAAGGAACTCGTTAAAGTGAGAAGACACTACATAACTGATATAACACCTGAACAATCAGCAGGAGAGGACTCTTTAAGTAAGAGGACACTACATACTGATATTACAACCTGAACATCAGCAGGAGAGGACTCTTTAAAGTAGAGATACTACATACGGATATACACCTGAACATCAGCCAGGAGAGGACCTTAAAGTATAGATACTACATACTAATACAACCTGAACATCAGCAGGAGAGGACTCTTTAAAGTATAGACACTAGATACTGATTACACCTGAACATCAGAGCCGGAGAGGACCTCTTTAAAGTAGAAACACTACATACTGATATAACACCTGAACATCAGCAGGAGAGGACTCTTAAAGTAGAGAACAACTACATACGATATACACCTGAACATCAGCAGGAGAGGACTCTTAAAGTAGAGACAATACAGTACTGATATACACCATTGAAAATCAGCAGGAGAGGACTCTCTTTAAAGGTAAGAGACACTACATACTGATATAGCACCTGAACATCAGCAGGAGAGGACTCTTTAAAGTAGAGACACTACATACTGATATACACCTGAACATCAGCAGGAGAGGACTCTTTAAAGTAGAGACACTACATACTGATATACACCTGAACATCAGCAGGAGAGGACTCTTTAAAGTAGACACTAAATACTAATTTCTTGTTCCTTTTCACAGGTGGAGTATTTCTTCAAGATTCTGGACAGGTGAAGCGACAGGAAGTGTTCTGCACATTCAAAGACCGCACAGTTGTCTCATTTTTCTGTTTATTGTTTCAGCCTTATGCAGATTAAATAAAGTGACAAGAGCAGACTCCTGACAAGTGTTTGTGATCTTCAACATTGAATTAAGTATTTTTCACACCAACTAAACATCTTATTACAACGGGATACTGCATTGCCTCTGATATTCTTCTAACTTTTTTTTTTCTTTTTTTTTGACCAGCGACTTTGGTATTAGATTCATACATTTACACTTTGAAAAAAATGTACAACTGCATAAATATAAAATTCTTCCACCATGAAAATGGCTAAAAACATTCAATAGTAAGTGTCACCACGTCACGTGATGTCTCCAGCAAAACAGATTTCAAAGCACTGAGTTGCCACCGTTTCCGTGGAGATGACAAGCTTCTAGGCTGGACCCACAAAGCTCTACTCTAACGAATTAAGAAGTATCAAACAGAAATGTCATCAAACCATATTTTACAGCTAAGGTGAACAACACAGAAAAAGGTGTACAGATGTATCCTTCCACAGTGGATAAAGAAACACGCACAAAAAACAGGTTTCCATGGAGCGCAGTCATTTACTCACACACGGGGCCGTAAAGGTTCAGAGTACCATGCTAGTATTTCAGTTAGTCAGAGCACATTAACACACACTCTCACATGAAGTAACACCTGCACACACACACACACACACACCTTGGACCACTAAAGCAGACATAAGACAGAAGAGATTACAACAGGACTGGACTACAGCACGTGACACTCCAAAAATATATAGAAACCACGTTAGACAGAACACAGCTCGCTACACGTCAGTAGTGGAATCGCGGTTTTACAGTAATACATGAACGCACCCCATGGCTTCAGGAATATTTTCATGTTCAGTAGAATAAATATTTGCTATTGCTACTCTTGTATTTTACATTCTAACCCTCGACAAACACACGGAAAAAGCTAGTGTAAAGCACACAGATTAAGTGTAGGTCCTGTATATTATGAATGTTCAAAGACTAGTGGTGTTTTTTTTTATCTGAACTCTTTTTAATTCGCTCTACATTTTATTATCGGGTGTTTCTTTTTTTTCAAAATGAGAGTGCTCGTTCACGGCTGAGGTCACGAGGCGATGGTGAACTTCACGTCAAAGCGTCCCTGATAGCGGTCC
This sequence comes from Gymnodraco acuticeps, assembly GCF_902827175.1. Lineage (NCBI taxonomy): Eukaryota > Metazoa > Chordata > Actinopteri > Perciformes > Bathydraconidae > Gymnodraco > Gymnodraco acuticeps. The sequence continues at coordinate 75,401 of NW_022991218.1, forward strand.
TTCTCGCTGTAGTCGATGTTGGCGCCGTACACTTTGCACTCGATGCGCAGCTCCTGATCCAGGGTCAGGTTGGTGAACTGGATGGCCACCAGAGGCTGGAGGTACTGGGCGTGCAGCAGCCTGCCGTAGTACGGGTAGTATTGGAGGGGGAAGCCTTCGCCCATGCCGTAGTACTTGATCTCTCCGATCTTGCTTTCATCTTCGTCTCTCTGCAAACACAAGAGTGGAAGTTAGAAATCGGACCTGTTTTTTCTAACAGCAAATCAAACTTTATTTGTGTGGAGAGAAGAAGTCCCTCCTTTCCCGGGAGCTCCATGGGAGCTTATTTCGGAAGAATTATGTATTGAAGTCAATGGAGAGAGAAAGATTATCTTTCGATCCCGTTTGAATTGTGCCACGAATTACACAATCAGGGGGTCCGCGGGGTCTCAAAAAGTATTACAAGTTGATAAATCAACTTAGCGAAAATTACGGCTATTAAAAGTATTAAAGGGCATTTTCCAAGGTATCACATTTTGTAGCTTGTTTTCAATAAGTATATAAATGGTCCAAAGAGGTTGTGTTCTACAGTCTGCCTGAATGTAATCATGGCGTAGGTGTGTAGTGTGATTCTGTGTAGTTTATTTATGGCATCCCGTTGGGTTTGACGTCATCTGAACAGGACATCGCACGCTCACTGCTTGATAGCGCGAAGGTCCGTTTACGCCGGTTGTTAAACAACATCGTTATGGGGAAATGCAAGTTAGCGTCCAAATGGTTGGAAGATAAGGAGGAAGGACAATCAATACTGTATATAGTCAATGTGAGGTCAAGTGTGTCGCCAAGGTAACCGGTTAGAACTCCAAGTGGAGATGAGGTCTTAAAATGTATGGAAAGGGTCTAGAAAAGGTCTTAAAAGGTTTTACATTTGACTTCAGAATTCCTGCAAGCAGTGAGCGTGTGATGTCCTGTCCAAGAAACACTCTTAAATTAAACTTGAGGGGGGTTTATATATATATATATATATATATATCTATATATATATAAAGATAAGTTTGAGTATCTTAAATATAGGTAACTGTACATTTGTGGTGATTCAGATCCTAAAAGTACGAAAACCACGCTGTAAAACTACTCCATTACAAGTAAAAGTCCAGAATTTAATATATTACTTTAGTAAAAGTGGGTATGTATAATAAGCAATTTGTACTTTAAGTAATACATGTACAAAAACGTTGAAAGTAAACCTGTAAGATGAATCTAATCCTGTTAAAGTAAAAATACTTCCCTTCGAATCATAGTGGAGTAGAAGTGGCATGAAAGGTAAACGGGTATCTCCAGTGGGTACAGTGCAGTGTTTGAGTTGAGTCACTAAATGGCTGCATGGCTGTGTGGTCGATAAGGAGCAGCAGGGGGTCAGGCGTACCTTGTTCTTGCAGTAAATGGGGATCAGGTTGGGCTGAGATTTGGCATGCAGCACCTCGGGGAGAGACTGGTTGTTGGTCGGAGCCTGAAGAGAACAGAGAGAGGTTAATTAAAAACACCCTGAGCATGTGGGGGGGGGGGTGGGGGGGGGGGGGGCTGATTCCTAGAGATGCATAGATTTAAAATCTGCTTTTTGTTTATTTACAAATTGATATTATTGATCGTATAGTACGTCAAATATGCTACTTTCATGTTATGTTGAGTATTGCACTCTGTTGCGTCGTAAACCTCGTTAGAAAAACCATGTAATAATATAAAGATCAATGCTCCATAAAGTCGTTTCGGTACCACTTTACAATAAGAGTATCAGGCTTAGTCATCTTGCCAAACACGACGTCACACCTCCCGCTCTCGGGGTGGACGCCCACTCGGCCCTGGTCTGACGGAAGCACTGCTCCAAAGTGAACATTTAATGAGACACATCTGAAACAACATCAGCCAACAGTTTAGCTAATGGGTGGCTAAACACCATCAGCTAACCCTTTAATAACATGTGATCTGTGATGGGAGAGAACACAGGGATTTCAGACCATTAACATGCACTAAAACCTATGTCACACAAGAGGAAAGGGAGAAACCCCAAACAGCGTAACATGACCTCTTTAACAATGTCAGCTGTAAGTGTTAGGCAAGGCAAGTTTATTTATCTAGCCCCTTTCAACACAAGGCCATTCAAAGCGCTTTACACAAATGAAAGACATTAAGACAATAGCATTTAGAAGCAAGGATAATAAAAGGTAGGTGAGCGTACCCGTGGTTTGAAGTTAACGATCCTGTTGAGCTTCACGATGAGGCAGGGCTTCCCTTCATTGAAGCCGTAGTGCGGGTCGTCGAGTCCGGAGCAGACGCCCAGCAGCTTGCGGTCGAAGCGGCACGCCTTCCTCTGGCCGAGTTCGCTGTCCTCCAGACCGCCGCGTTCTTTGTACGTCTGAGGAGAGGCTGCGCATAGGAAACACACATTAGACCTCAAAGTATAAGTGAATAGAGTGCTGCACGGGAGACCTATCTGTTTGTAAGCTGACCCTGAAGGTAGCATCTCCCTGTGATACTTAAACGTTTTATTGTCATATGCTCAAAGCTACAGTGAAGAAACGGCAATGAAATTATTCTGACCTGAGCTCCTCCAACAATGCAACGTGTATAATAAAATACAAAATTAAAAGTAGTGCAAAAAGTCTATATACCAGAGTTCCCGTTAGCCGGCAAATCCAAATCTCTCCGGTCAAAATAATTTCCCCTTAGCGCAATACCGCTTCAGTTACGCCACTTATGTGACAGACAAGAAGAGTCCATTCTAATGTCTAACACGTGGAGAAAGAGATGTCCTGTATGGGTTGATTGTGCGTTGATCTGTTGGTAATGCCTCGGGGTTCCGGTGGGCATGTAAACTAATGCATAATGCTGCGCTATACTTTGTGGCCTCACCCGGTTGCATAGTGACGCTTATTGTTTAGGTGTCTTTTAATAAGCAGGTAGTCCTATCATTAGCTAGAACGAGCTGGATCTGATCGATATGGAGATAAACGCGAGTGAAGTCTAATCTGACGGGAGAGAGAGATCAGCTGCTGCTGACGAGTCGACACGCAGCTCTGCATGATCAGCGGTGAGCGGAGCAACACACACACGTAGCTATTTTAATGACCCCTCAAACTCCCTGAACTAGTTATAGATGTGTTTAGTTTGACTGTCGGGTCACTCATTACTGATCCGCGAGCTGCACGATACTGACGGGCTGTCAGGAGGGAGACAGCTCCGTGTTGTTGTAAGTTACTGTTCACTTTTGAATAATGTAGTTAATCTACTATAATTAGTTTGTTTAATATCGAATCATATCAATTTGTTTTAAAGCTCAATAAATAACAAAGAAGACTTTAACGGACATTTTGACCGGCAAAGAATAATGATATATTTTGTGCAGCTGGATAGCGTCCACATATTAATACTACTTTTATAAAACAGTTAAATGCAATCTTAAAAGTCAAAAGCTAATTATTAAAGAACTACATCAAGGTCACGTGACTTCACATCACCATCGCTGGGAGACTTGTGTTTTTAAGACGTGTTAAATCCTTGAACATTCATCAGTGTGTGTTTTACTGATTAATGTTGAAGAACAAAATGTAAATCTCTTATTTACGGCATCTAAGAAAAACCCATTCAAACTAGTAGTGCACACACACACACACACACACACACACACACACACACACACACACACACACACACACACACCACACACACACACACACACACACACACACACACACACACACACACACACACACACACACACACACACACACACACACACACACACACACACACACACACACACACACACACACACACACACACACACACACACACACACACACACACACACACACACACACACACACACACACAGTATGAATGACGGCAGGTTACGAATCTCCATAAGGACTGGTAAATTGATTTTAGATTTGCGTGACCAATGGTTAAATCCAACACACGGAACACTAGTTCAAAACTATAATAGACACACTTGCATATGTATACAACAACTTCCAGCAGTGAAATGATTGTTCATATAAATACTAGAATAATCTCTGCACGACTCACCTCCACAGTCCTCGAAGTTCTGCCCATCCGTCTGTATATCCAGGTCGTACGTCTTTAGGAATTCGCTCATGGCGTCAGTGTACTTCCTGTAAGACTCCTCATTAGATTTGGTGTAAGCAATTTCAGATTTCACTGAGCGGGGGGTGTGTGAAAGACCTGAGAATCAAAACAGATGTTTGAGAGAATTATGAATGATTTCAGGAGAAATGAATGCAACCATGCGAGAGGAAAAACAACTAGGACTGAAGAATTGAGTTTGAAGCTTCCAGAGATGTTTCATTTCCTGTCGATTCCATGTGTTGTTTAGACCTTGTATTTTTGCAGAGAAGACTTCACTGAATGTCCGGCAGCGGCTCAGCCAGTAGGGTTTGGACTGTGAGCCGCAGCGTCGTTGGCTCAAGTCCCCGACCACACCTAAATATGGAGAGCGGACTGCTACTCTGAGAGGTCCCAGTTCACCTCCTGCCCTGCCGTGGTGCCCTTGAGCGAGGCACCGGACACCCCCCTCCCCCCCCCCCACTCCCATTGCTCCCCGGGCGCTGTGCACTAGCTGCCCACTGCTCCTAGTGCTAGACTCCTGGTACTAGGATGGGTTAAAGCAGAGAACACATGTCACTGTGTGCTCTGTGACCATTACAGAGGGGTTCATCGCTCCATATTCTATAGAAGTATTATACTGTTAGTAGAATGAGACTCCAGTAGTGGCTGCTTAGCATTGCTGTAATCCAAACATCTCGTTTCAAAGTCCAAAGGTCCATTTTTATTCAAAAAAGATAGATATCCTTTCCAAAATTCCAGAAAGAGGATTTTGTATACAAACATTTTGTGTTAATCCAAATAAATGTGTAGTCTTGTTGCACACAAAGGGAAACCTGCACTAGGGTATATGTATTAAGGACAGTTGCATTTTTAAATATATATTAACATCTGCTGCAGCCGGTTAAAACCTCTCTGGTGAAGAGTTCCTCTGAGGGCTCTTTGTTGGAGCCTCTGCTCTATTATCTTAGGACGGCTCAACGTGGGGTCTTGGGGATTTCCTCAGATGGTCTCTGGCAGTAATTTTCCACACAGAGGCGTCTCAGCGAGGCGTGGCACGAGCAATGGCAAGTGATCGTGTCTGTTTATTTGCTGCCACAGTTCTGAGAGTTATTTGAGCAGCAGCAGCAGCAGCAGCGTTTCAGTGGCAGCCTGTGAAAGACCACGATCCCCTGCCCCCACACTCACTCTCTCACGTGTGTCTCTCTCACAATGGAAACTTTTAGCCTGAGAGTGAGAGGCGGGCTCTTAGAAAAAACTACTCCCCGCTTCCTTTATCATGCCACTACTGGAAACTCACTTCAGCTCAAAGCAGCCACACTTCCTGCGGCCAAAAGCCGGTGACAAACTAACCTGTGAGCATCAAGTCTCTTTACAATAGCTGCTATGAAAAAACAAGACGTTGCCGTTATAACAAGAAGATATTCTGAGCACAGACTCTCGCAGGAAAACCTCAAAACGCTCCACTGCAGCAGCGGCGTTTTTACGCTCTCACAAGATTACAGATTAGAAATATTTCTGCAGAAAAACAAGCTTTCCAGGCCCCTAAGCCCTGGCAAAGGTAGATCATTTCGGTACCAACATGTGTGTGTGTGTGTGTGTGTGTGTGTGTGTGTAAACATGTCGGCTGCGGGACAATCATTTCAGTCACAATGGGTGTAACAGCCCCCTGCAGCCTGAGGGGAAACATTGACTGAGAGAGGAGTGAAGGACAAAATGGCTGAACCTATGTAAGGTCAGAGAGACGGCTGATTGAGGAGCGGCTCAAAGACACACACACACACACACACACACACACACACACACACACACACAGTTTAATAAGGTGCATGCTGTTTGTTTACCTGGGGGGGCGACTCTGTCCTGATAGGTGGGCTTGTAGTTGCTCAGCGTGAGCAGCAGCGCCTGAATGGTCCCGATGAAAATGCCAGCCAAGCATCCGTAGAAAATCACGTAGAACAGGAAGATTTTAACTGTAGGAGAGAAAATGTAACGTTATTAACAATGTGAAAGGAATGGAGAGTGAATCGACACATGTTATGATCATTCATGTTTTCAGTCATTTGTAGAAAAGGAATAATCTAGATTGATATTTAGTTTCTTCACACGGTTGGTAGGGCTTTTTCAGATTACAATTTGAAAACGTTGAAGGTTCGTAAGGTTTAAATGCACCCAGAAGCTTCTGTTGTCACATCTAAACACTCGGCTGAAAATGCAATTGCGCAATGATATCTAACCAAATGTCTTATACCCAAAGTAAACAAGGTGTTTGTTGTTTTGTTGTCACTTTGTTTACTTTACAGGCAGTCCATTTAACTCTGATTGTATCCAAATCGGTTAACATGAGTTCAATTCAAGCACTTTCTCCATTTTCTAAATATCACAGTAAATTGTTCTCCAAGAATTGACAGACGGCGATGTCTAATGTTAAAGTAGAGAAACTAGTGGAATTTAAACGACCACTCCAAGTACACTAAAACAGTGGGTTAGCTTTCAGGATCAAATGTGGACTGCAGGAGGCAAGAAGAACCGTTCCAACAGACGCCCATCAGCCACACCTTCCTCTCCTCATTATGGAAGCCATTTTCGAACAGTAGGGACTCCATGAAGGGGCTTTTCTTGTCAACCTCATTTAAAATGTACTCCAATTGCATAACAGCAGGAGCCCCCCCCCCCTCAATGTGTCACCACTCACTGTCCTGAGTTCCCGGGCTTTATTCATGCCCTTAATGCAGACAGAAACACGTTTAATTATCACCTGTTTGCTTACAGTCAAAAGAGATCACCCAGCACCTAGACGAGTGCTCTACGTGGGCTGCAGGTTTTATGTTGCTACTTAAGTTTCTATCACTCTGAGATTCAGCCGATTGTTCCTGTTTTGTATCCCGCTAAACAAACCTGTTTATCTGAGAGGGCTCACTGCGATGTCTCCAGGAACAACATGTAAACAATAGAAGCCTCTGGTGATGCTCCTCTCACTAAACGAGCTTCAATGAAAGCCCAGGTTACACGATGTTGGTGTAAACTGGGAAAGCAGCCCAAAAACGTGTTTTAAATGCATTGAATACTTAATATCTCAAATATAAGGAATAATGGGTATTCAAATCTCTAAATGATGTTCCTGATTTTGCCTTAATTGGTTATATATATATATTTATTAAATTCCTTTCACATTAAGTGTTAAATTGGTTTGAAATGTAATTCCATGTGGCGTTCATTCTGACTCGCATTAAGCTACGCCCTATAAAAGGCTTATCTTACCTCCCTTTTAGAAGTAATTATTAATATAATAATAGTCCTGTTGTTCCTACGTTAGGAACAACAGGACAGCCTTGATATCATTTAGTATCTACTGCCAGATTGTTTCCTCCATCCCTGACGTACAGTTGCAGCCTGGCGTCTTATTGCGGGTGCCTGAAAAGCGACAGACGGCCTTCGCCTCCCCGTCCCTTTCTCATGAATGTGCTGTTGTTCCCAAAATGTCTTCCCTCTGCCAGTTTGCGCCCCTGAGAAACCAGTTAGTCGGGTTAACAGCAGCCGTGCAGCACATCCTTATCTCCCGCTGCAGACTTTGGGCGTACCCAAATGTACGGAGTAGTGTTTCCAGCAGATCTGATAAATGTATACCGGCTCGATGCTGTGTGCCTATAGGCTGCCGCCGCTGCCTCTCAGAGCACCTGCTGCTAATGTAAATGCACGGCGAGCTATTTTCCATGGAGTCTGTGTAGCAACCGTAGCCAGGCTGCGTGATGCACCTGTTGAGAGGGACACCATACACTGACACTCCCAACGCTGGAGAAATGTGCAAGGATTACATGTATGTATGATCTGTATGTGTAATGTGTATTTGTAAAGTGCTTTGAGAGTCATTGATAAAGCGCTATAATAAATATAAGGATTATTATTATTAAGGATTCGATTAAAGCTCAATAGAAACATCTATTGATGCTAAATGTGCTTGTTTCTTGTCATTTCAAAGCTTAAACTGTAAGCATTTGATATTTAAAGCTTCCTACATGTGATGATTTCTACCCTTTATTAGTCATTAGTTACATTTTGAGACTATTCTGGCTCAATATTTTATGGTCGAACGATTTAGTATGAAAACCAAGACTGCTAATCAGTGAATTCATTAGAATTCAAGCAGTGATTTATTTGAGTTTTTGACATTTAAGATATCAAAATAATGTTGCATTCAGCGTCTTTCGTATGGGTGAAAAGCTTATGCAAAACAGATGACATGTTGGCTCATGGAGGCATGTGAAAGGCAGTCAGCCAGGCAGTGTCAAGTTACACACAGGCCTTCTTTTATTTAGTCAGCCCTGTGATTTCATCTATTTAATACCAATCAGAGCGAAGGCCATCAGTCAATTCACAGAAAATAATTAGCTACTGTTTTGATAATCAATGAACCATAATACTCTTTAGTCTCATAAACTCCTTATAGTTTCTCATTCCAGCATTTCTTCCTTTTTGTATCATTTTAAAATTCATTTCTGTGTGTGATTTCCAAACAGACAGAACAAGGCATGTTCAGAGTGGCTCAGACTAAATGATTATCCTTTAACTGAAAACATTATTGGCAAATTCATCAATAATTAAATAGATCGATAGTTGCAGGATAGTAATTACTATTTCTAGGAATGTTAAAAGCATTATGTGGTCATTGTGATTATACATAGCCAGACTCAATTATGTATAAATGCGCATTAGTGACAGAAGTACTAGAGCTGCAACTAAGGATTATCTTCACTATTGATTAGTATTTTAGTCTAAAACATGTTTCTAAAAGCCTTTTTAATGTCTTATGTTTGTCCAAAGGCTAAAGTTATTCAGTTTAGTAAGATATAAAGCAGGACATCTCCATTTTGTTTCCATGAAAAATGACTTAAATGAAAAATCAATTATGCCCATTTATTTCTGTTAGTTGAACAATCGATTTGACTGAAATCCATGCAGCTTTAAGAAGGACACCACACCATTTTGTAGCCTGAAAATCCAGATATGCCAACAGGCAGACATGTAAATAGCTGACAGAAAGAAGTGGCCTACTGGTGGTGACAGGCAGAGTTTGAATGGAGAGCACCTCCCCCACCAGACTGCTGCAGCGTGTTGTGAAGAGAAACCACATTCACACCATGCCTCTCCACTTTTACTGACTGCCTTCTTATGTTGGACTTTACCAGCTCTGCAGTGCATTTTCAGACACATTCATCTAGCTAAAAATTTCACCAAAAAACCCAGAAATGAGCCACCATTGAAGTCTGACATTGAAGCAGACATTTCACCTTCTTCCTCATAATGGAAACAGCAGAAATACACACTTTAAACAACGTATATTTAAGATTATTCCAAATGTGTTGCACTCTGCAACTCAAGGGCAGACATAGTCTACCTGTTGCTTTTAGTTAGTGCGACACCAGCCTCCCTCACGACACACCAAGCCTGTAATAAATGCTATTCAACAGTATTACTACACTAAAAACGTGTTAAGGTTTTACATATTTCACCTTTAAGTAGCTCGCCATTGACGATTGTTACCACAGAGCTGCGGCAGCATTACTGTGATTTTCTTCCGCCTCAGAATCAGAAAAAAACGATTTAATATGTGAGCTTTTATGATAAGCTTTTGAGGAATGAGAGCATGTAAACTGGTAAAGAAAAGCCCACGAATGTTCCCTTTTTTCAGTAGAAATTAAGTCTGAGATGGAGGGGGGGCCCTAGAGACATGTGAGTCGTGATCAGTCCAGCACCGTGTTACCGAGCCGTGTCTGGACCAACCTGGCTGCTTTTACACACCAAAAAAGCCATTTATAAACACATAAAACGAGCTTAAAGGGTGCTGTTTGAAGGTATGTTTCATCCTATCAAATCAACAAGCATTGTTGACCGTCTTCAAGTATTGGAAACGGGTAAAACGATTAACTGGATCCACTAATCTGTTTTTTTTTTTAGTGAAAGCTAAGCCTGTTAAAAACAGGAGCCAGCAGATTAGCTTGTTATTGGGAGGAATAAATGTCCTTCTCAATGTGGAGGATAAAATAAACAACTTTCACTGTTTGGATCAGTGGAAAAGTCCTGGGCCAACACACAGATGTCCTTCAGGATGACCTTTTCATAAAGGGCGTTTTTTAATACATATATGAGCTACGCCTTTGGTAATCATTTCCTATTACACTGTATTACTGTGTACTCTTGTAAATTGTGTAATTTCTATCTCTAATATGTTATGCTTGCCTCCTAATGAATTTTTTTTTTGCCTCTTCACTTTTGGTGTAACAATGTAAATGTCCTCTATGTGGGACTAATGGAGGTGTTCTGATTAACCATACATCCAACATCTGGTTAAAAAACAGCTAAAACACGTTTTCTGTGCAAATAACTCACATATAGCACCATGTAATTGGTTTAGTTGAAAATATGTGAACGTTTGAAACACTAGTAGACCTGTGGCGTGTCTTTTAGGGGCGGACTTATTCTGTTTCTGTACATTGAGATTTGACAACTTCTAACACAGCCTCCATTGAAAAGGCGAAGTCACGACGCAGCAGCAGCATGTCAGATCTAACAGGTGCTGTGTGTCTGCAGGCAGGAAATGGAGAACAGAAAATAAATTGTTTCCACTCTCTTGAGGGGGTAACCTGTTGGTTTATGTCACATTTGCAGCTGTACATTCAGTGAAATACAAGGATTGAATACTTACGCCAACTGCTCCCTGTTCGCCCCAAAAACTCCCTTTTCTCGGAATTCCACACAAATGACTTCCAACCGCCGTCGCTTTCCTTGTTAGCCGACATATTCAAAAACTCCCCGTTATTTTTTCGAATATTTAACGGGTTTTTTCTTCTTCTCCTTCTTCGAGCTCCGAGTGTTAACAGTCGCCCCACAGGAAATGCGAAAGGACAGTATCGTACCCGGCTCCTCCAATAATACCCACACACACAATTTATCTCTCGGGGAAACCGACTCCGCCTGCTAACTCCCGTAATAAGTTACCCCCCTCAAGAGGGAGGGCTGCAGCCAGCAAATCAAAATCTTCCTCCGCTTTTTGCGTAGAGAGAACAGAAGGGAGGGGGGCAGAAAACGTCCAACAGTCGGCAATCGTTTTAAATGATGCTGGTGCCATGGAAACAGTCACCACTGCAGCCCCCTGGTTTCCAAAAACTCACGTGGCGACTATGTAATACTAAGATAATACTATTGTTACGTCATAGTCTCTAATAGTCTGCTATGTGAAAGCTAGATACATAATTGATGTTATTAAATAAGAGCCATGAACTGATTCTAACTATAACTTTTCATGACAGGTGTGCAACCAATCTTTTTTCACATTATGTATTACAATATTTACTATAATAAAGGTGGTATTGTTTATTATTTAATCTGAAGCAGAAGGTTTTAAAAGGTTTTACATTGGCCTACTTTGGCTAACTGTTGTAACTGTTTATCACCTACTTATATCTTGCTATTTTAACTTGAACAATTATATATATATCCATTAGCCTACTACCTAACTAATTTAGCTCTATATCAAAATTACTACCTAATTATTTTTAACTCTATCAAAATTATCTAACAGCTAACTGTTTTAACGGCTTTTCCATAACTTTTAGCCAGCTAGCCTATTTTTAAAATGTTTCCATTTGGCTACTTAAGCTAACTTTTCCAAATATTTTACTTAGGCTTACTAGCCTATCTGTTTACTTTTAGCTAACAAAATGTATATTTCCTTTGGCTAGCTATTCCCACCCCTACTTCAGGGTTGCCAACTTTGGGTACCTGGCTGGAGTGAGATTTTGATATCATGGGTTTTAATTACACATATGCGCACTAAATGACTGCTACCGTGTCAGTAGCGGGACCTTAGCATATATTACATTACATTGCATTTAGCTGATGCTTTTATCCAAAGCGACTTACAATAAGTACATTCGACCAGGAAGACACAACCTTGAAGAAAACAGAATCATATAAGTACATCAGGTTTCATAGAGCCAAACATTTCAAGTGCTACTCAACTGGCTATAGAGAAGCCAGTCCTTTATTAGTATATAAGTATATAAGTGCTCTGTTCAGGGTCGGCTCTAGAACAAATCAAATGGGGGGGCAATCATTTACCAAGGGGGGGCACACACTGCCGTCAACAACCAACACACAAACACCAACGCAACTTCAATTTAAAAAAACATGCTGTAAAGTCTATTGTCTTTCACACACATTGCAGGGGTGTAGTGCTATTGTATAGCGCACCTATGACCTGTGCATACATGCACGGTTGTGGCACGATCACCAAAACAGAAACATATGGACATAGGCCACCATATGAAAAGTGTGCAAATGTATTTAGTATCCTATCCATGTGAACATGTTTTAGGTGGGGGGTGGACCTAACGTCCTCTAGGAGGGTCTGGGGGCATGCTCCCCCGGGAAGATTATTTTTAAAATATTGAAGTTAAAAGCATCAATCTGGTGCACTTTGAGAGCAACATTAGGAGATCTATGGATACATCTCTCAACATCCATATGAAACACAACTGTAAACAGATTTACTTTTTCTTTATGGATATTTTACTAATCACTCCCATTTTAAATGGTATTCTTGTGTTATTGTCCTATAGTATTTCATACCCGTTTTTCATTTATTCTCTTATTCTTTAATAACTATAATGATCATATAAAGGTAGCCTATTCCTCGCAAATACTTGTTTACATAAATGGTGACCCACTGAGATAACTTACACTAAAGTGAACTATCTAAACCAGTGCTTGAATTGGAATGAAAAAGGTGCCAGTACTCTAAAATCAGCAACTTTTTCAAGTCAATTTTATATATACAGCCCACAAACAAGAATTTGGCTACTATAATGCTGGTGGGTTTGTCTCTTTACTACTGTATATTTTAGAAAGGTTCACTGTACTTAACATTTTTTATGATAGGCAGCGGATATGGCTAAAGCTCAGTAAGGTCAATATTAACTGAAAATATAGCAATCAAAGTCTAGATCTTCTGCTGAAGACACATGAAGCAGAGACCTTTCAGGTGAGAGCCCCTCTGGTGGTGTTCAACATTAATGACAAGGAAACAAAGCTCTGGTCAGAAGAATTTTTTATAAAAAGCTTTAACAAAATTAAGTATTTCTGTACATTTTGAATGCAAGTCTTCTCACATGGCTGAGCTGCTTTGCAATATACTTCACCACTGAAGAATACAAATATGTATAAAGTAAACTATGATGCAATCTAACTTTCCAACTCAGAAAAATGATAAAGAGCATGAACAAAGAACATGTAAAAACAAATGCAAAATTTGCACAATCTAAAATGAGAAACTGTAACTGCAAGTAACAAAGTCTGAGCCATGGTAAAGAGTTACATTGAACACCAAGCTGATCAGATAACTCCCTGGTTGGTCTGAAGTCCTTCTATCTCCAGGATCTGTACAAATCGGCACATTATGCCAAAAGTCTTCTCACTGGGTGAGCTGCTTTGCAATATACTTCACATTGTTAGAAAAGGCTCCAGAAGGCCTTGGGGACATCAGTATCAGGGGCTGGAGCTGGACAGGCTCTTTCATCAGCACTTCTCCTTCCCTTTGCCAGCCAGGACCTCACATACTGTTCCGGATTGAACTGTCCTAGTGATGGTCCATTACATTTAATGAAAACCAGGCTGGACAGTCGGCTGACAGAGAGAGCATTCCTTTTTGCAGTAAGGATATCGTTCATGCAGCTGAATGCCCGCTCACACTCACTAGTGGAGACAGCGATGGTTCGGACTGCTTTCAGTAGAGGCTCCATGACAGCAGGTGTACGGGATGCCCTGGTTTCCTTGTATTCGCGAAAGCCCTGAACAGTCTCTCTTCTGTCCACTTTCAGCACTTCGCACAAACGTAGCACCTCTACGTCCCCATACTGTACGTCTAACTCCTCTTCAGGCCAACTTCCAGGATGGATAACTTTCATGTCCTGGATTAGCTGATTGTCCCGGGCCTCCCGGCCATGTAATGGGATTTCTCTTGTGCTGACATGAGAGGAGGTTGTGGAAGTCATTCTGTGTCTCAGATTCTCTACCATACTGCGGAAAAACTGACCTGCATGAATCTGTACAAGCCTGCCATTCTCACGCAGGGCAACACCCTTGAAGGACTTCTCAGCTAGAGCTGTATGAACTGTAGTCATGTGTGGGCCAGGCATGGTGACCATGGATTAAAAAACTCGTATTTCTCGAGTTAAGAGCCTATCTGCTGTAGGCAGTGTCATCTCTCTTTTTTGGAGTTGCCGAGAGAGGTCGCTGAGCTCTGTGAGCGCATCGTACATCAGTCCCAGATTGCTGACAAACGTTGCAGATGTGAGCACATCATCCAGGCACTTGTACTTTGCTCTGTCTCTGGAATCCCTGCTCGTGTCGTTTGCAGCATTTGTGAAGTGATCATGAAGCACTCGGTAGTTTTCCCAGACTGCTCTGACGCTCCTTTCACTTGAAGCCACCCAGCGGATGGACAAAACACGCCCTATCACCAGGAGACGCTGTCCGACTGCTTGCGCACACTGCGCTAACTGCCTCTGATTTTTGGGGGAGGCATGGAACAAGGAATAGAGTTTGTCAAAAAGATCTGGAAATGATTGAGCCCTGAGACCTCCTTGACCACATCCCCAACTGCCAGCTCTAGACGATGATTGGAGCAGTGCCACACAAACAGGCTTGGGAATTTACTACACAACTGGGTAGCAACGCCTGTTCTCTTCCCTAGCATGACTGAAGCCCCATCACATGCAAAAGAAACGAAACACTGACCTAAAAAGTCCTCGTTAAAATCTCTTCCAAGACACTCCATTAACGCCTTTGTGATGTCATCAGCCGTTGTTCCATCCAACTCGATCAGCTCCCAAAAAAACGTTTCGGGCTCAGCATCAGCTAATGCTGAGCGTAGACACACAACAAGCACCGTTTTACCACTAATAGTGGTAGATTCATCGACCAAAACACAGTCGATGACTGTGTTTTGTTTTTGTTTGGTTTTCTGTAATGTCTTTTGCCATTTTTTTCTTCAGCTCATGAGCTATGTGGTCGATGATTTCGCCACAGGTTTTATTGGAGTGCAAAACCCTGCCCACGTTCAGCCCATTCAGTTTCTGTACATTCAAATCAATTGGCATGTCTGTGAATGGCCGGCTATGTTTGCCAATTTTATATGCGGTTCGAAAAACTCTGATAGTGGTGTCTAATTCAGATTTATGCATAGACTGCACTTGATGTTGAATAGTTTCACGTGAAGCAGATGTAAGGATGTCAGCAGCTTTTACATGGGCTTGTGATTCTTTATGTTCTTTGATTTTTTTCTCAGGCTAGCTTGTTGTTTGCCCTTGTCAACACCGAAATGAGACACTGCACACTCACCCCATTCAGTTGACAGTTTCAGTCCTTGTCCAGTGTATTCCCAAAGATTTGACATCTCTGCATATCCGACATCCTAGCTTCTTATCTTTAAGAAGGAGCCATGCATTGGTCTTGCAAAAATATTGCACCTGGTCCGTTGTCCAGCAGTCAGGTGCATCGCTTTGCCCGGTGTTGGTGGTGGCAGTTGCGCCAGCAGCAGCTAACGTTAGAGGCTCTGGAGGAGGCGGCGGAGCTAGTGCTAATGCTAATGCACTAGAACTTGGAGCAGGAGGATCAACCAAAGAAAGCTCCCCATCAGACACAATTTCCAACACAGGCACAGCATTCTCTGTATTTGAAGTTTCTTCCGGCGACAACCGCTGTCTTTTTGCACTTGTATTAATCCACGCTAACATTTTAGAAATGCTAATTTGTGACGTGACTTGCTTTCCTTCTCTCGGGGGCGTGCCTGCTCTGTTCTATCACTCTACATAGCCACCCACTGGGTGGGAGTTGCACTGCATAAACACAACACACGTGCATCTAGGTATGTAAATTGTAAAGCATTAAAACATGGTTTTACTAACAGTTTTCAGTATGTTGTTACTTCGGCATTATTATTATTATTATTTTGAAACGTGTATTACTATTAAATCACGGTCAAATAGGTTAATTTTGACATAGTCGTTTCCACCACAGTATTTACATGGAGAAGATAAGCCCCGCCCCCTCTCCAGCACGTTCTGTTTGAATGACAGGAGTAAACAGCTGACAGCCGCTGTGAAACTCCAGCGGTTAGAGCGATGAGAATGTCCGTTCGGCACCTCATGACGCATCTACTGAGTACCGGGCGGCTGTATATATATATATGGATGTATAATAAGAACGGCGGGAGAGTGTTGAGTACTGGCACGGTGCATGAGTACCGGAGTACCGCCAGCATGCCGGTACTGAGCAAGAAGTGCCGGTACTCCATGGGTCAGAACCAGAAGTGCCGGTACTGCGTACCGGTGAGTACCGGCCCAATTCCAGCACTGATCTAAACACTGAGAGTCCTTACCTCACTGAGCTGACGTTATAAGATCCTCTCAGTCTGACAGGAGAGGACTCTCCTCCACCTTGGTGTAGAAACAGCTCTTTATATCCGTTAGCATAGCTAGCTAACCAGATGCTAACAACAATATTCCACGTTACCGCTCGCGCACTGACAAAATGCGCTCGTGCCACACACAGAGAGCCGAGCTTGAATGAAACACAGAGACCCATGTACTTGTACTGTACTGTATATCATATTATTTTCGATGGCTTTACTGTATAATCAGTATAACAGATGGACAGATCGCCACTGGGCTTTCATCTAAACACACAGCCACGTAATGATAACAAAACAAAAGTCGGGGTCATTGGTCAAGCAACACACCAATCAGAGAGCAGCAGTGAGCACACCTCAGGCTGTGTTTCATATAAAGAATAAATAAAGAATACAAATGTGTATTCTTTATTTCTGATGTATTTCACACAAAAAACTTTTGGTGGAAACGTTTTAAATGATTTTTTTTTTTTAAACGGCAAATTGGCAATAAGGCTCGTTGGGGGGGCACAGTGACTCATTTGGGGGGGCATGGCCCGCGAATGACCCCCCATGACGCCGACCCTGGCTCTGTTAGCAGTTCTTTGTTAGTAATTCTATCGCTCGAAGTGGAGTCGAAAGAGATGAGTTTTCAGTCTGCGCCCGAAGATGTGCAAGCTTTCTGCTGTCCTGATTTCAATGGGGAGCTCATTCCACCATCTTGGAGCCAGGATAGCAAACCCACGTGTTTTTGCTGATGGGAACTTGGGTCCCCCTCGCAGCGAGTCGTTTGGCTGATGCAGAACGTAGTGCACGCGCTGGGGTGTACGGTTTAACCATGTCCTGGATGTAGGAAGGGCCAGATCCATTCGCAGCATGGTATGCAAGTACCAGTGTCTTGAAGTGGATTCTAGCAGTTACCGGAAGCCAGTGAAGGGAGCGGAGGAGCAGAGTGGTGTGGGAAAATTTAGGAAGGTTGAAGACCAGACGAGCCGCTGCATTCTGGATGAGCTGCAGAGGTCGGATGGCACATGCAGGTAGACCAGCCAGGAGGGAGTTGCAGTAGTCTAGGCGTGAGATGACGAGAGCCTGGACCAGAACCTGAGTCGCTTTCTGTGTCAGCTGGGGACGTATCCTCCTGATGTTGTAAAGCGTGTATCTGCAGCAACGGGTTGTAGCAGCGATGTTTGCAGTGAAGGACAGGTTGTTATCTAGGGTCACACCCAGATTCCTTGCAGTCTGAGTCGGGGAAACAAACAACAGAGGTGCCGATGTTGATAGTCAGATCAAGAGTGGGACAATCTTTTCCTGGAAGGAAAAGCAGTTCAGTCTTGTCAAGGTTGAGCTTGAGGTGATGAGCAGACATCCACTGAGAGATGTCAGCTAGACAAGCAGAGATGCGTGCGACGACCTGGGTCTCTGAGCGGGGAAAGGACAGAATTAATTGGGTGTCGTCAGCGTAGCAGTGGTATGAAAAACCATGCGGGCTAATGATTGATCCGAGCGAGTTTGTGTACAGGGAGAAGAGGAGGGGACCAAGAACAGAGCCCTGATGGACCCCTGTAGTTAATTGACAAGGGTCGGACTCGGACCCTCTCCAAGTTACCCTGTAGGTACGGTCTTTGAGGTATGAGGTGAGGAGGGAAAGTGCAGAGCCTGAAACTCCAAGTTCTTGGAGAGTGTGAAGGAGGATCTGATGGTTCACCGTGTCGAATGCAGCAGACAGGTCCAACAGGATGATGACAGAGGAGAGGGATGCAGTTTTGGCAGTGTGCAGTTCCTCAGTGACAGCAATGAGAGCAGTTTCTGTGGAGTGACCTGCCTTGAAACCAGACTGGTGCGGATCCAGAAGGTTGTTCTGATGGAGATAACAGGAGAGTTGTTTAAAGACAGCGCGTTCAAGTGTTTTAGACAGGAACGGGAGGAGAGAGACAGGCCTGTAGTTTATAACATCAGACGGGTTGAGAGTGGGTTTCTTTAGGAGAGGGTTTACTCTTGCCTCCTTGAGACTATTTGGAAAGTGACCAGAAGTTAGAGAAGTGTTGATGAAATGGGTGAGAAACGGTAAAATATCAGGAGCGATAGTCTGAAGGAGGTTTATATATATATATATATATAGGATGTATATACAATATATACAAATACACAATATTGGACACAAATTATAAAGGGCACAACGTTTCATTCACTAATGAAAGTCAAACACATGTTTGTTTCCAATATTTTATTGTGTGCCTGTCACGATAAGCAACTAATTGACTTATCGTACGATAAATAAAATGAACTCGATAAATTGCCATTTACATGAGGATGTGACTAGCCGTTTGAAAGGATGTACTTGAATTATTATTATATATTATCATTATGTCAGTGGTCTAAAATGGTCAAACAACGGTGCCGACAATATTATCGTTTATCGCAATAATTTCCGGGAAAATGTATCCAACAAAAAATACAAAATTAATTATCGTGAGAGGCCTATACATGAAACACACACACACAAACAAATCTACAGACTTACTCCAAACTGCCAAATATATTAATTAACAAACTCTCACTCTATTTTGGCCTAGTAGAACAATAAGCACCAGACTTTTACTTTTTTATAATTTCTACTGGATCTTAGATCTGCGCCTGCGCAATACGGGTCGGGGATTGACCTACCGGCTCCCACTGCTCTGCTGGGGGTGGGGAGGGAGCGGATCGACAGCTCGAGCAGCTGTCAACTCAACATTGTAAATAACCAACCAAAAACGATCGCCGGTTCATCTTGTTTTTGGCGTGAGAATAGTTTGGGCAGCGTGAGAGCGTGAGAGTTGGCAATCCTGCCCTACTTTAAGCTATCCATTAGGCTAACCATTTCAAATCCAATACTTTGTAAACTGTTTACTTTTAGCTAACTAACTTACTTTTAGCTAACTAGCTATTTTCAACTGTTTATACCTTAGCTTTAAACTAGGCTATTTAAGGTGTTAACTTTTAGCAACTATTTCTCATAACATTTAGCTAACTAGTCTGTTTATCATGTATCCAAACCTTTGCTAACTATTTTAACCATCCATTACTTTGAGCTAGCTAGCCATTTTCAACCGACAAAGCCGTAGTTTAAGCTATCCAAACAACTTAAGCTAACTATACAAATCTTTTACTTTAGCTTTCTAGCCAAACTGTTTATTTTAGCTTACTATTTATTACTTTTAGCTAACGAGCTATTCCAATTGTTTATTACTTACTCTTATCTTTTAACTATTCTATTTCAGCCATTAACTTTTAGCTAGCTATTTCTACTGTAACCCATTACATTGAGCTACCTAGCCTATTTAAACCGTTTCCTTCAGATAGCTCTTTTAACCATCCATTAGCTTACTTTTAACTAACCAGCCTATTTCAACCGTTTATCCCTTAGGCCTACTGTTAACTGTATTGACTATAAATCCCTAACTTTTGGATAACAATCTCAAGTGTTAATCCGTTATTCTTAGCCAAATAGCCTTTTAAAATGTTGACTTTTAGCAAAATACAAAATAAAATAGGGCATTTGTAATGACTTTTTGACATTTGGGGGTCTCCCTTAATTATGTGTGCATGCAGTCGTTGTCACTCGGGTCTGTTGATGCCAAGGGCTAAAATTAGGAGGTGTTCAAATGTCATTGTCCAGCTGTTATCATCATATTTAATTTTGTATATGTATGTACACACTCACATAGGAATGTCTGGTTTCATATTCTAGCTGAACTAACCACTTACTGTATATGGCAAAAGTTTGTGGAACAGAATACTTTTGTGTTGCTTTTGTTCTGATAAGTAGTCTATATTTAGTTGAAGTGTACTCAGAGTCACTTGGTGATGAGTCAGAAAATTATGACAATGTGTGCTGGGAAGTGAAGGGATGTGAGTTTGGTGCAACATGAACATGAGTAATAGAAAGCAGTGTTTCATATGTACACTGAACAAAAATATAAACGCAACACTTTTGTTTTTGCTCCCATTTTTCATGAGATGAACTCAAAGATCTAAAACATTTTCTATACACACAAAATAACAATTTCTCTCAAATATTGTTCACAAATCTGAAAAAATCTGTGATAGTGAGCACTTCTCCTTTGCCGAGATAATCCATCCCACCTCACAGGTGTGGCATATCAAGATGCTGATTAGACAGCATGATTATTGCACAGGTGTGCCTTAGGCTGGCCACAATAAAAGGCCACTCTGAAACGTGCAGTTTTGCTTTATTGGGGGGGTCTGGGGGGGTCCGAAATCCAGTCAGTATCTGGTGTGAGGGGTAGGGTTAGGGTTAGGGGTAGGGTAATGTTGTGAATTGAGTGGCCCATGGTGGTGGTGGGGTTATGTTATGGATGACGAACACAGGCCACTCAATTCACAACATTACCCTAACCCTACCCCTAATCCTACCCCTCACACCAGATACTGACTGGTTTTGGGACCCCCCCAGACCCCCCAAATAAAGCAAAACTGCACGTTTCAGAGTGGCCTTTTATTGTGGCCAGCCTAAGGTACACCTGTGCAATAATCATGCTGTCTAATCAGCATCTTGATATGCCACACCTGTGAGGTGGGATGGATTATCTCGGCAAAGGAGAAGTGCTCACTGTCACAGATTTTTTCAGATTTGTGAACAATATTTGAGAGAAATGGTTATTTTGTGTAAATAGAAAATGTTTTAGATCTTTGAGTTCATCTCATGAAAAATGGGAGCAAAAACAAAAGTGTTGCGTTTATATTTTTGTTCAGTGTAATTTCATTTCTGCATTATCATAAAATGCTAAATACTAATAGCCATCATAGCTATGCCATTCTTTTTCCACAAACATAGATAATGACATAGACAGTAGCCTAACTTTATTCTTGCTGGTAGTAATGGAAAGATTTCTGGAGAGTCACTTAAAATGTATTGTAATCCAAGAACAATTGTGTTGCTATGCAACCAGTGTTTCTTATAAAACTGTGATATGATCAGCTGAATCAATGCCCAGCAAGTGTTAACAAGTCTCCTGTCAACTCAGTCTAAAGTCATGAACTCCCACATCATATAAACAAAGTTTGTACTCTCTTTGTCTGCCTTCTTTCCCTAAGCTCTGTGAAGGAAGTCAAGCAAATACACAACTGCACTGCACAGTACTCATGGAGATTTCCACATAACTGTTATGTTTTCTGTGACTCTTTCAACAGTTGTAAAAAAAACAGCAGTCACTGAACATACCGGTATATCTTGTACTAGGTTTTACAACATCTACTGTAGGACACACATGTGGTTATAAGTAGTGCTGGGGGGAAACGATTATTTTGAAAACGATTAATCGGGCGATTATTTGATCGATTAGTCGACTAATCTAACGATTATTTTTCTGTTGTTCAATTCATAAAAAACGTAATGTAAAAAAAATGTTTTTCACGATACTGTGTCTCAGGGGATCTTAATATTTAAGAACCTATTAATGTGTTATACCAGATTAACGGAAATAATCTCAGCTAACTGACGATACAAACCATGTTTACCAAAACAAAACACAAGTCTCATAAGAAGCATCTAAATGACCCCTGAGCGAAAAATGCTAACGGACATTGGCACAGAACTCAAGATAAAAGTACCCTTATTATTACTTACCGTAGCTGCACATACAATATATCCGATTAAAACTGAGACTCCACAGATTATGTAGGTATATAGTATTATCACTGAGTGATCCGGACTCGCGACAGGGGAAGCAAATACAGTCATCACAACACGTACCTTTACAGAGCTTCTAGGGAGATCGTCTCACCACCGTAGCTGTCAATCTGATCAAAAGACGTGTTCAATGGCATTAAAATGAGAAAAAACGCGGCTGAATCGGTTAATCCATAGGTTTTTAACGTCTATGTATAAAAAAATAATTGAATTTATAATCCATAATTCAATTTTTATGTAAAAATCGGAGAGCAAATGCTAGCTGCTAATGGTAGCCACCACAGCTAGCTGCTGCTTCCGGTCTAGGCTATGTAGCTTTGCTTTGGGTGACCCACGTGTGTGTAGCGACGCGTCAACGTGGAAATATGTCGTCGACGATATTTTGAAGTCGACGCGTCGACGCGTCGCTACAGCACTAGTTATAAGACAGTGGGCCCTGCCTGGGCACAGACAAACAAAAGGCAGCACAACCTTTACTATATATTAGCAAGACACTCAGGATTTATGGTTGTTTAGCCACTTTGTTGATGTGTTGTGTCTCGTGGCCACTTCATGTCTCTTTAAAGTCATTTTGAGTCGATTTGTAGTCATTTTGTGCCTCTTAATGGTCATGCTGCATCTCTTTGAGGTTTAATACTCTGTATTATCTGTACAATTGTAGTTAGTAGTTGATGGTTTTTGGGAAATAGTTCTCTTTTTGTGTGGTGTTGGATGATGTTAGTAGAGATTTGATGTAGTGAAGTTTTACCATGATATACTGGAGAAAACTGAGACATTAAGTTACACATTTAATCAGTGCTTAGTGTCTCAGTGTGGTCATGTTGTGTCCCTTTTGGTATTTGTACGTCTCTTTATAGTTGTTGTATGTCTCTGTTGTCATTTTGAGTCTCTTGTGGGTTGTCTCTTTGAGGGGCATTTTGCTGTTAAATGCCAGGGGGGCCTTGACACTTTAGGTCCTTGGGCCTGTGCCTGTTGGCCCGCTCAGTAATCTCTTCATGAATTTACATGAATATAACAGGTGCCTACAAATCCTCTGACTCACAGGAAGTGCTTTATGCTTCTGTAGCAACAGACAGCAACAGTAGTCCGCTTGATAACATATATAAAAGGGCCATCTGTCCTTATGGCTGCCATAATGACATTACATTCACACATTTTAGTGCAAAATACTGTTACATTTCCTTTTTAGTACAGATAATAGAAACGTTTTAGTAAAGTATGCATAGGAAGTGAGAAGTGCAAGTTTAAATTAAACAAAAATAAACCAGTTTTACCGTTATTACAACAAGGAAAGACTCTTGTATTCTTAAATTGGACGCGTTCCACAACTTCGTATGAACAGTGATTCTGTTCAGTCCAGAATAAAACAGCCAGTGTTATTTTCCCGGGCTGTTTTCACACCATTATAAGTAAACAATGTAATACACTCCTTTGTGGGACTATTGATTCTGCAGTGATAACATAGCAGACCACTGTTTGCACAGATCAAGGGTTTGCCAAGATTACCAGGAGGTGCAGCATTCTGAGATAGGTTGTGGACGATATCTGGTATGCAGCGTGAGCCTGACCACAGTTCATCAACAATAGTGAGTCTATGCAGCGGGCCACAGGGAAACATACCATCGCAGAGCAAAACACCTCGCTGCAAAACAAACTTCTGTGGTCAGAGCATAAAGAGGCAGGGGGAAAAAGGAACTTAAATACAAGTTGGTGGGGATTGATTTCCTGCTCTGGCAGCATTAACTACTGTTTTCAAACGTTTATGACAAGCTTGTAAGGGAACAGTTGCCAGCAGATATAAAAAGCTCATTCGATAAGAAAGAAATGCGTCTGATGGGGTTTAGATAAATAAAACCAATAAATAACAGGCAAGCATAATATTCTTGCAAAAATAGATTGGTGTTTCATATTGTAAAGTGAACATTTTAACATATTATTTGCATACAATAGACAACAATATAAAACATTACAAAAGGAAACATGAAATTAATGTAGACGTATACAAATGATTCATTAGTATTTTTTTTATTTATTACTCAATAGCTTTCTTGTTTGGTGCTATTTTAGTTTAAAACAAATACCGCGACGGATGTGGTAAATGTTAAACGGACTAATATAGTGCTTTAACCAGTCCATACGACCCCTCAACGTGTTTACATACTACAAGTCATCTTTCACCCATTCACACCTATTCATACAGAGCAATGTGCCATTTGCTCAAGTAACTAACATTCATACAACAAATTCACACACCGTTAGCCATCGGGAGCAACTCGGGGTTAAATATCTTACCCAATGATACATCGACATGTTTTTCTGCAAGGGCTGGGATCAAACATTACATGTTACTTGTTAGACGCTTTTATCCAAAGCGACTTACATACTCAATACTGTGGGCAATCCCCACAGGAGCAATTTGGGGTGAAGTGTCTCAGGGACACAACGACATGCTGACTGCAGTGGGGTTTGAACCTGTGACCCCCTGATCCCAACACCTACACACAACCCACTGCACCACACGCCTCCACGACCCAACCCACAACCTTCTGATGGAAAGACGACCGCACTACAGCACGCAGTCGCCACATCTTAGATTACGACCTTTTTCTAAATTGTAAGCCTGTAATACATTTCAGAAACAGCTTAAACTTTCACTTTGAACTCAAGAGTAGCATTTTTGTCATTGGCGCTGGAATCACAAAGTGAGTTTATCCAAGCGTTGTGATGTAAACAGAACCTCAACACTAATGACAAAACTGAACCAAAACAGTAAAGTTATTGCTGGTATAAACCAAACACATGAAGGAGTCTGAAGCCGCTGTGTCAGCTACAGATAACAGCTTTTGCGGTGGTGGCGAAGTCGATAGGGACTTGGCTTGGCAACTGGAAGGTCACCAGTTCAAGTCCCGGCAAGACCAAGTGCTACCGAGGTGTCCCTGAGCAAGGCGCCGTTCCCTACACTACCCGGGCGCCGTTCAAAATGGCAGCACACTGCTCCTAACACAGGATGGGTCAAATGCAGAGAAACAATTTCCCCACGGGGATTAATAAAGTTTATCAAAATCAAAATTGTACATTACACACAGGGGAGAATAAGACAAAAAGAAACGTGTAAATCTCCTGAAAAACATCAAATGCACCACTTAGTGCACTGCCGGACAAATGGCCTCTTTGTGCCACTACTTAGACATATTTGAATGTTATGATATGCAGACATTTGGTGCAGATTTGACTCCTTTCTATGCAAATAAGCCTCATTTAAAAAAAAGTCCAATAAATAAAGATTGCATTACATGTCACTTGTTAGACGCTTTTATCCAAAGCGACTTACACTCAATGTTGTGGGCAATCACAGGAGCAATTTGGGGTGAAGTGTCTTGCCTAGGGACACAACGACATGCTGACTGCAGTGGGGTTTGAACCTGTGACCCCCTGATCCAACCCCCAACGCACAACCACTTTACCACACGCCTCCCCGAAAAGATCAAAGCTTACAGCCACATGCGGTTAGAGAGCAGGTGCTTTCCTGGGAGAAAAAGGTTCCCATTTCTGGTTGGCTGGGCGGATTGCAAACCACGCCCCGTAAAACTCCCAAAAATGTTTGTGAAGCCGCCATTTTATTTTCCTCGCCTTAGCATTATTAGCATTAGCATTGGCCCAGCGCATAATCCACCGGGACTTATTCCGGTGTGAACGCGATCTGCGTAGTTCTGATGAACTAAGTTCTGATTAACTAAGTACGGCAAAGTACTTGGTGTGAAAGCGCCTAATACGTATAAAACGTATAAAAGTTAGCGCTGAGCTTCAGTCTGCAATGTTCAAAACAACAGATAAAGCCAGAAATCTAGGTGTAGTCATGGACTCTGACCTGAGTTTCAACAGTCACATTAAAACTGTTACTAAATCAGCCTACTATCACCTAAAGAATATATCTAGGATTAAAAGACTAATGTCACAGCAGGATTTGGAAAAACTTGTCCATGCTTTTATCTTCAGTAGACTCGACTACTGCAATGGTGTCTTCACAGGTCTCACTAAAAATCTATTAGGAAGCTGCAGCTAATTCAGAACGCTGCTGCTCGAGTCCTCACTAACACTAAGAAAGTGGATCACATCACTCCAGTTCTGAAGTCTTTACACTGGCTTCCTGTGTGTCAAAGAATAGATTTCAAAATACTGCTGCTGGTTTATAAAGCACTGAATGGTTTAGGCCCAAAATACATTTCTGACCTCCTGCTAAATTATGAACCATCCAGATCTCTCAGGTCTTCAGGGACTGGTCAGCGTTCTGTCCCCAGAGTCAGAACTAAACATGGTAAAGCAGCGTTCAGTTATTATGCTCCAAATATCTGGAACAAACTCCCAGAAACCTGCAGGTCCGCTGCAACTCTGACTACTTTTAAATCCAGGCTGAAGACTTTTCTTTTTGTCGCTGCTTTTAATTGAACTATTCATATCTTAGACGGCACTGTAACTTTTATCCATGTATTTTTTCTTTTAATGTTTATTTTATTAGTTTTTCTTTTTAATGACTGATTTTAAATGCCATTTTCTTGATGTCTTTCATTTTTTGTAAAGCACTTTGAATTGCCTTGTGTTGAAAAGTGCTATATAAATAAACTTGCCTTGTCTTGCCTTGCCTTGCCTAATAAGAAGCTATCTCAAAAATATGAGGAACTTTCTCAAAATAATAAGAAACTTCTTCAAATAATAAACTTATTAAAGTAGTGGGAAGCTTTCTTGAAAAAATACTTCAATAAAAGCTTTTAAACCAAATGTATTTTAAGCGATTTGCTATTTTCTTTTAAACAACATAACGAAAGAAATTTGATAAAGTGTATTATTATTATGAGAAACCAGAAAATGACTTTAAGATATTGTCATTTTTTTATAGGGTTTTACTCAATTATTTCAAAAAAATAAAGGAATAACTTGATAAAGTTTCTCATTATTCTGAGATATTGTCATTATATTGAGAACATGTCATTATTTCTTAGAAAGTTGCTCATTATTTCGACATACTAAGCCATCAGTATTTTAAAATCACGTAGTTTGACAAAGTTTCTCATTTACTGACAAGATCTGTTTCAAAAATGTGTTTCCTTTCTCTGATTTCACTTATTTGTTTTCTTTTACTGGCAGACATGTGCTTCCATACATCTTCCAGCGTTAAGTGGAAAAGAAAACTAATGTTGTACCCATTTACCTGACTATCCTTTTCCTGTTCTTCACAAACAGGCCGCTCTTTGTTCCCCGTCCTCACATTACTCTCTGCAGTTTGGCTTCTGCCTGCCTGGAAAAGTTGACTCAAACTTCTAATTTTGAAGACTTATTGGAGGAGGGGCCTTCACATCCAGTCCCTCCTCACTTCCTGAACAACATGTGGATACTCTGAAGTCATGTATGCTTTGACCTTTACATATGTAGGGCTCCCCCCCTCCCCTGATGCTGTCACAGGTGAATAAGCAGACCGTACCACTCCATCACAAAACCATCCACAACACACTGGAGTCACAAAGATATCCTGCACAGCTGAGCATTTCTCTCTAATTAACTGCAGATATTGGTTCAGTTTTTTAGGCAGCAGGAGATCAATGTGATGTTTGAGACTTCTGAAGCAAGTAAATGTAAAGTCAATGACGAAGCAGATATTTTTAGATACGTCTATAATTTTCGAAAGATTATTTTACAAACATTTGTCATAATATTGAGAAAAAGTCATGATTTGCAGATATTTATTTAGTTTCTTTCATGATACAGGAGATCAATACATACCATTTTGCTTGTGTCGTCTGAACCAGGATTATGTAAAGATTCTCATATTTTTGAGAAGTAGTGTCAATATTTAACCCTCCTATTGTCTTCGTTCCCCCCCTTACTTTGGTGTTAACACATAAACCATTAATCATCACCAAATTGCATTTAACACCCTTTCAAACTGTAAATATTGTATCAGACTACTGGTATACATGAAAAACTGCAGTAAATATCCAAAGAATAGACACTGAACATGTATTGCGTAGGTGTGATCTATGTGGGGGGAGGGGCACATCAGAGCGGGAAATGTGTCAAATTGTTCTGTGTGTGTGTTTGTGTGTGCCAGGTGTGATTCACATGGGGGGATGGGAACATAAGGGGGGGAACACATCTACAGTAGAGAGTGTGTGTGTGTGTGTGTGTGTGTGTGTGTGTGTGTGTGTGTGTGTGTGTGTGTGTGTGTGTGTGTGTGTGTGTGTGTGTGTGTGTGTGTGTGTGTGTGCCAGGTATGTGCCAGGTGTGATCCATGTAGGGGGATGGGAATATAAGGGGGGGAACACATCTAGAGAGTGTGTGTGTGTATGTGTGTGGCCTAGCATTACTATACATGTGGGGACCTAAATCTGTTTACACAGTCACGTGTGTGGACTCGCCGCCCTTATGGGGACACATTGGAGGTCCCCATGAGGGGAATCATTAATTTTAGGGTGAAGACTTGGTTAGATTTAGGGTAAGGGTAAGGTTAAGGGTAAGGGTTAGGGTTAGGCATGTGTTGGTTATGGATACGGTTAGGATAAGTCTCCAGGAAATGCATGTAAGTCAATGTAATGTCCCCTGAAGTGATGTATACATGGTATGTGTGTGTGTGTGTTTTATCTGATCTGGATGGTTACTAATTCCTTTTCTTTATGGCGGTCATTTTTGACCGGGAACACCATGGTGTTACAAAGTTGACTAAATCATCCAAAATTCAAAACTAAAAAGTTATGATTGATGAAAGTAGTAAATCGGTCAGATTTGACCCGAAGACAACAGGAGGGTTAAACAAATGTAGTTTAATTTTGATGTACTGAGAATTTTATTTGAAGTACTTTATTATTTTAAGAGAGTTTCTCGATATTTTGAGAAAGTTTATCATCATTTTGAGATTCTAAGTCATTTATGAAGATACTGGAATAGTGTGAGTGTGTCATAAAAAATACTTAAGAGAGACTGTTATGACCTGGCTCAAAAGGCCACAACAAAGAGGAGACACACCTTATCAAGCTCCACATTTGTGGAATCAGCTTCCAGTTTGTGTTCGGGCGGCAGACACCCTATCCGTTTTTAAGAGTGCGCTTAAGACCTTCCTTTTTGATAAAGCTTATAGTTAGGGCTGATTAGATTCAGCCCCTAGTTTTGCTGATATAGGCTTAGTTTGTCGGGAGACATCTTACTTCTTCCTTCTCTCTGTCTATACCTGTGTACTCTCATGTTCCGATTAACCCAGCTTCCCCAAATGTCTTTCTTTTTGGTGTCTATATACGCCGGGATCCGGAGTCATGGATGATCCTGCGGTCCTGTGTCCTGGATCGCGAGCCCTGGATCTTGAGTCGTGGCTGTGGTCCTGGATCATAGGTCCTGGATGGATATCCTCGTGGATTCATCTTCCTATTAAACACACATGCATTTCCAAACATTTGGACTACCTATGTTGCAAATGTATTATCTCTTCGATTTACACACAGCATCTATTGCACGTCTGTCCGTCCTGGGAGAGGGATCCCTCCTCTGTTGCTCTCCCTGAGGTTTCTCCCATGTTTCCCTTTAAACTGTGGGTTTTCTTCGGAAGTGTTTCCTTGTACGATGTGAGGGTCTAAGGACAGAGGGTCTAAGGACAGAGGGTCTAAGGTCAGAGGGTCTGAGGACAGAGGGTCTGAGGACAGAGGGTCTAAGGACAGAGGGTCTAAGGACAGAGGGTCTGAGGTCAGAGGGTCTGAGGACAGAGGGTCTGAGGACAGAGGGTCTAAGGACAGAGGGTCTAATGATAGAGGGTCTAAGGACAGAGGGTCTAAGGACAGAGGGTCTAAGGACAGAGGGTGTCGTATTGTCATACTGATATTTTGTACAAACTGTAAAGTCCACTGAGACAAATGTAACATTTGTGATATTGGGCAATATAAATAAACATTGATTGATTGATTGATATCAACGGTTTAACAAAGGGTGTGTATTAAAGCAAGAAGTTCAAATTAGCCAAATTAATTAAGTGCAAAACATATGAAGCATGAGGTGTGGATGTCAGTGGTATCAGTAGTGTAAATGCAGGGTGAGGATTGCATGGACATGTATGAGTGTGTTGAAGTGCACAAAGTGAAGCAACTGAGAAACCTCATAACATACTCAACCAAAAACAGGTGCCTGTCGGGGAAAGCAGACAGAGAGGAGCAGAGGCTTTAAATAGCTGCAGGGCACCAGACCCAGGTGCCCTGAGTTACTGCAATCAAGGTAATCAAGACAGCACAGCCACACCCTATCTAGATGAACCCACAGGGGCATCACAGAGACTAAATAAAAGATTTATTTATTTTGTAGCCAAAAAATACAGAGAAATACAAAAACATAGATTGAGCTGCTTATGCGGCCTCTTAATCTGCATAACAGACATTTAAAAAACCCATACGATTCTCAAAGCAACACAAATAGTTAATTCAAGATTGAAAAGATTCAAAGGTTGTAATGTCATATGCACATAAGCTACAGTGAGGAAATGGCAATACAATTATTATGACCCGAGCTCCTCCAACAATCTAACATATAATAAAAAAAGTACAAAAAAGTACAAAAACTGTGCGAGAAATCTATACACACGTAAATAGAATATGATATAATATGATATACAAGAACAATTGTACACAAAACTGTGCTGCTACACCAGGGGTGTCCAAACTACGGCCCGGGGGCCAAATGCGACCCGCAGACCATTTTGAATCGGCCCTCAGCTAATTCAAAAAGTATAATGGAGTATGGCCCACAAATGAATCTTGAGCTTTTTCGTTTTGTACTTATTAAATATATCTGTAAACATATATTACACAGTATTCATGTGTTAATAAGACCACTTTACAATAAGTTCAGTCAATTACATTTGAAAATATGTTCTAACAAATCTAAGTCGATAAGAAAAAAGCCCAATGACTTATATACATAACACATTTGAAATATACCCTTCCTATTTCCTCTTATGATAATCAATCTGCGGCTCCTGTTGTAAGGGATGAGCTGCTAACAAGATAACTGAAACCCTCTGGAGAGCTGTGATGTAGGCTGCTTATTTTTCTTAAAGCAGATTCAAGTATCAAGCATCATTTACCTACTTTTGATTGATTTTGCTCATTTATAACTTAACTTATGAGGCAGTATACCTCTAGGGAGTGGCCCAGCCCTTCGAATATTTTTCTGTATGTGGCCCTCGGTGCAAAAAGTTTGGACACCCCTGATTTACACAAACAGCATCTGACTGCTCTTGTGCAATTTACATTAATTTAAAGTGTACCTATCATTCTATTTTTAGGCAATAGCATAGGTCTCAGATATATAAAAATATATAAAAAACATGTTTATTAAGTGTTTAACAGATCACCCATTCTAGCCATGCCTCATATCCCTCTATTTCACTTCCGGTTTCTAAAGTGCTGATTTGGGTATAAAGCTTTAAAAAGGAGGGTCTGAGCTCATGCGGGACCCGGCAGCTACTGTCTAAACTAAATGCTGCGGTGATGAAACGCCATATCATGGATTATCAAGGATTCTCTCTGAAACAGTCTGGAGCTCAAAGGCTTTCTCTCTTGCCGGTTATACCACAAGGTGAGTTCCTTTTTACTTCCTGCTTCTTCACACACATGCTCTCCAGTACAGGTTAGCTCTGAGTGTTAGCGATGCTAATGTAAACACTGACCATATGACGTCCAAAACAGTCGGGCATTGTTTCTGATAGCAACGTTTCTGATTGGGCCGTGGGTCCACATTTCAGATATCACGTCATATCGGAAGCAAATCTGGATCAGCTCCGTTGTTCCCCGTTTTTAGAGATTTGGGTACGGAGGAAAAGAGAGAGGGTTTTATTTTCTGACGCTGCGTGAGTTCCCTGACGCACCGGGGACACATGTTGATGTATACAAGACATCAACAAGTGCATTTTGCATGATAGGCGACCTTTAAATGAAGTAATTTGCAGACATTTGGTGCAAAATTTGCCCTTTTTCCTCTTTGCAAGAACAGTCAACAGTCAGCGCACATACACACTGAATTTATGATAGGGTCTTGGTGGTGCTAGCTGAATATAAAGAACGTCACGCCCAGACTTTCCTCATTTTTTATTTAACTGAATGATCAATGGAGATCTGCTCTCACTGTCTGATCACAGAGGAGGAAGGGATGTCTGCTGATGGACAGTCAGCGCTAAAGGGTGAATTCGTCCGAGTTTTGTGGCCAAAAATCAATAGAGTGATCGTAACATTATTTCCCACAGCGAGAGTTTATCTGTTTATTTAAAGGTTTCCTCTCATGCTGATGCAATGCACTGCATTATAGGAGGATCCTTAAGTAAAAGCCAGGCGAGAAATACACAATGTTTAGTTCTTATTTATGATCCATGGGATGATTGGAGGCCAGCTGCAGATAATTAGAGAAAAAACCCTCGTTTGGTTTCAAGAGAGTCCTCAGGCACAAACATGGAAGTCAACAAACATCCTTAATTATGATAATGATAGTAAATTAAACAACTCAACAACACAAATAACATCAACAAGGACAGACAAATAAAGAGCTCTCTCCTGCCATTTCGAAACATAACCAGCATAACATAAATATAATGAATATTAAAACAAAATGACATGTTATGTTTCAAGGTTGATGCACTCAAATACAAGAACAAGTATGACTGCAGTCAGGGAGGGGATTTTACAGAATTCAGTTGCTTTATCCACACGTACTAATAAAGTGACGGGTTTTTAAAGTATTTTATATTCAGAATAAGAAATTCAACGTGTTCAGCCTCAGCAGCAGAGCGTTAGAGAGGCTGTGTTGACATGCAGCTCTCGTGTCTGCCAGCTTTCACTGACCCACTTCTTCAAACACAGAATAAATAACCGCCTCTGTAGGCAGGTTATTTGGAAATCTTGGAATAATTGGTATGATACAATACAATATTGTCCCTGCAAAGAAATGTGTTCTGGACTCATACTTCCCAATCAAAGATAAAATACATTAGATATTAACAAATTACTTCCGTACAAATCCAAAGGCACACTTACTGACATTAGTGATCCATTGCACGCCACGAATGATTAAATAGTTAAGGAACGTTTAAATTAAATTACGGATAATTTGCAGGGGTGGAATATGTACTCTTAGATCTTTTACTTTAAAGAGTCCTCTCCTGCTGATGTTCAGGTGTATATCAGTATGTAGTGTCTCTACTTTAAAGAGTCCTCTCCTGCTCATGTTCAGGTGTATATCAGTATGTAGTGTCTCTACTTTAAAGAGTCCTCTCCTGCTGGTGTTCAGGTGTATATCAGTATGTAGTGTCTCTACTTTAAAGAGTCCTCTCCTGCTGATGTTCAGGTGTATATCAGTATGTAGTGTCTCTACTTTAAAGAGTCCTCTCCTGCTGGTGTTCAGGTGTATATCAGTATGAAGTGTCTCTACTTTAAAGAGTCCTCTCCTGCTGATGTCAGGTGTATATCAGTATGTAGTGTCTCTACTTTAAAGAGTCCTCTCCTGCTGATGTTCAGGTGTATATCAGTATGTAGAGTCTCTACTTTAAAGAGTCCTCTCCTGCTGATGTTCAGGTGTATATCAGTATGTAGTGTCTCTACTTTAAAGAGTCCTCTCCTGCTGATGATCAGGTGTATATCAGTATGTAGTGTCTCTACTTTAAAGAGTCCTCTCCTGCTGATGTTCAGGTGTATATCAGTATGTAGTGTCTCTACTTTAAAGAGTCCTCTCCTGCTGATGTTCAGGTGTATATCAGTATGTAGTGTCTCTACTTTAAAGAGTCCTCTCCTGCTGATGTTCAGGTGTATATCAGTATGTAGTGTATCTACTTTAAAGAGTCCTCTCCTGCTGATGTTCAGGTGTGTTATGTGTTTGTGCCCTGATCAGGTGCTCCTAGTGTGATGTGTCATGTCTAGCTGTAGTTTCCTGTTATGGTTTTGTAGTCCTTATCGTTTCCCCTCCAGGTGTACCCATTTGTAATTAACCCAGGTGTGTCTTGTCTCGTCATTACCTCATGTATAAGTATTCTGCCTTCCCCTTTGTCTGGTGCTGATCCTGTCTGTGCAGTATGTGTTCTTGTCTGTCATTACTTTATATTTCCTTTGTTCAACCATGGTGGTAATTATTAATTAAATTCTTTTTTTGATTACTTCGGCTACCGTCTCCTTTATTATGTTGCCTTGACTCGACATTGAGCCTGCTAACAGTCAATGGTAACGTAATATGGGGGCTCGTGCCAAACTGATTTGAGCAGGAATTTGGTGGTGGCCGCTGAGCTTAGTCCACACTTTGAATTATGGTTGACAGTGTCGTGTGTGTGGCCCATGTTTTATACCCTCTTGGTAAATAATTCTCCAATAAGGAGCGTTTTCATCCAGCTAGGGCAGCTGGACCATTTTCTATGGTTCCTTCCTTCACCTGGTAGACATACCGTCTATGCTGGTCGGGGTAGTAGGAAGACCCTGTCAGGCTCCTCCTAGGCCGGCGTATGTCAGCTAGTTAGTTATATAGGGGGTCTGATAGTGAGGGATGGAAACGTTTAAGGGATGGGCTTTAGGTGTTTTGTTTTTTTGAACACACGACAGTTGTTAATCTCTTGCGAATAATTTTGAGTGTGGATGCTTCAGAAGGTCATACCGGTGCTCTTCTCTATTTAGTGTATAGCGGTAGGGGAGCGGTGGCCAGAGTTATTAAGAACAGACTGTACAGACGTGTAGGGTGAAGCCGGTTTTTTTTTTTTTTTGTGTATATGTTAATTGGTTGGTCGTATATGCTGGTGGAAGCGGGGTTGGTTCTTTAGTTTATTCCTCCCCCGGTGCGACGGTACTAGGGCAGGTATGCCTGTGAAGGTATGTGATTTTGTGGCTAGGCCAACTGTCAACTTGTTGGGCTTGTGCACTAAGGAGGAATTATCGGGGATAGCAGAGCATTACGGTGTCAGGCTTGCCCCGAGCATGAAAAAGCAGCAGCAGTGGTTAGCGCTGGTGGAGGCTTTGACCGCCAAGGAGGTTATGGAGTGCTCTGTGGGCAAACCTGAGGAGGAGGAGGTAGTCACATGTGACCCGGTTTCGGAGAACCAGGTTTTGCTGAGGAAGATGGAACTAGAGTTTAAATTCGAGCAGCTGAGACATGCAGAGCGGTTATGCGCTCGGGAAGCGGAGGAGGCAGAACATGGGCGCGTGCATGAGCTTGAGCTTAGAAGGCTTGGGGTAGAGGCGCGGGCAGTGCATCTTGAAGCTAGGTTCGATGCTACTAGGCACCTACGTCTGGTCCCGCAATTTTCAGAGAAGGATGCTAGAAAATATAGCCACAACTCTGAAATGGCCTAATGACCAGTGGACATTACTTCTCCAGAGCGCACTCACCGGGAAAGCACAACACGTTTACGCGTCACTTTGCCCAAACACCCAGGATTACGCCGTGGTGAAGGCTGCTATCCTTAGGGCTTACGAGCTTGTGCCGGAGGCATATAGGCAGAGGTTTCGCGCTCTTAGAAAGAACAATGTGCAGACCTACGTGGAGGTTGCTTACGAGAAGGAGCTGTTGTTTGATCGTTGGTGCGCGTCGGAGAAGGTGGACACTTTGGTTAAGATGCGGGAGCTCGTGCTTCTTGAGGAGTTTAAGTCCTATTGTTTGCCCGATAATGTGGCGATGTACATTAATGGACATAAGGTGACTGAGTGCTCGGTGGCTGCGAGCCTTGCGGATGAGTTCGTGTTGACGCACAAAGTGCTCTTTGACAGACCTAATTATCCCGTGCGCAGTGTGGAGAGTAGACCGAGGTGGGGCTTGGGTGACAGGCCTGTGGCCTCTGGCGGTGGCAGTGTGGGCGAGGTTGATGAGCGGGGAATGAGGGGAGAAATGCTTGAGTGTTTCCACTGTGGAAAAAAAGGCCACATAAAGGAGAACTGTTTTGCCCTTACCCGTCCCAGTAAACAAATATCGTTGGTAATGACACCCACACCCACACACACCTCTGAGTAGGGATGCCCAAAGGGGTGAGGATATGAAAGCTTACTTACCGTTCATCAGTGAGGGGTTTGTATCCTTGTCCGGCGAAGGGGTGAAGGTTCCTGTGACCATATTAAGGGATACGGCTGCGTCCCAGTCATTTATTCGGAGAGATGTGCTGCCTTTTGACAGTGGTTCAGAGGTGGATGCTAGGATAACTGTCAGGTCTTTTGGGATGCATGTCATGGAAGTTCCGCTTCACACTATCCATCTTACATCTGAGTTGGTGTCGGGGCCAGTGGTAATTGGGGTGGAAAATTGTTTTCCTGTCGAGGGCGTGTCATTAATCCTCGGGAATGATCTGGCAGGGGGTAGGGTCCTCGTGAAGGCAGATGTGACTTGTGTGCCAGCAGAGTCTGGGGCGGTGGACGTCCTGGTGGATGCGTATCCGAGGGTGTTCTCCTCATGTGCAGTCACGCGGGCCATGGTTATTAAGGCTCTGGCCGAGGAAAAGGACGACGTGGACTTGTTTGATACCATCATAGCGACTGTTAACGGGGTGCCTGAGTGTCGTGACCCACTTATGGATAATCCCCAGGGTGCAGTACCACGGGAGCCTGAGGTGGAGGGGGCGCTCCCGGGGAAACCAGACTTGTGGTCATCGTCTCAGCTTGTTCCTGAAATTGCCCCTCTTGAATGTGATGCTGTTCTTCCATCTATTCCAGCCGGTCTCAGCCCTTTACTGCCCTCTACTTCCTCGTGTGAGTCTGCCAGTAGCGCGGCTGGGTTTTCTTTTGCTCGCGAGGAGCTTATCGCGGAACAGGGTAGAGATCCAAGCCTGTCAGGCCTTTTTGCGAACACTGTGGGAGTGGGAGAGAGTGAGGTTTCTAAAAGTTGCTATATCCTGAGGAACGGGGTATTGCTGCGTAAATGGTCTCCTAGCCTCGACGCGTCAGCGGAGAATGATTGGAATGTGGTGACGCAGGTTGTGGTTCCGTTTAGATACCGTCACGATATTCTGTGTTTGGCTCACGATCACAGGCTCGCAGGACATCTGGGGGTCAATAAGACATATGATAGAGTGCTGCGTCAATTTTTTTGGCCAGGGTTGAAACGGGATGTGGTGCAGCACTGCAGGGGGTGTTCAACGTGTTAGGTGGTGGGTAAACCTAACGGGGTCATTCCACCGGCGCCACTCTACCCTATCCCGGCAGTGGGGGAACCTTTTGAGAGGGTTATCATTGATTGTGTGGGTCCACTCCCTAGAACCAAGGCAGGTAATAGCTTTCTTTTGACCATTATGTGTGCCAACACACGGTTTCCGGAAGCGATTCCACTGAAACGGATAACGGCCAAAACAGTGTCACAGGCCTTGGTGAGGTTTTTCTCCGTTTTTGGTTTGCCTCGCGTGGTACAGTCCGACCAAGGTACGAATGTTTTATCCCGCATCTTCTCGCAGGTTTTAAAGCAGCTGGATATATCGCATAGTTTCTCTAGCCCATATCACCCACAATCCCAGGGGGCTTTGGAAAGGTTCCACTCCACGCTAAAAACAATGCTTCGGGCGTTCTGTCGTGACACGAAGGACGACTGGGATGAAGGGGTTCATTTAATGTTGGTTGCCGCAAGGGAGGTGGTGCAGGAATCTTTGGGATTCAGTCCTGCAGAGCTGGTATTTGCGCATTCGGTTAGGGGGCCGCTTAAGCTGCTGAGGGAGAAGTGGTTGGGGGAGAGCGAGCCGAAGAACCTGTTAGACTGTGTCTGTGGCTTTAGGGAGAAGCTGAAGAGGGCATGTGAACTAGCGAGGACAAATCTGAGTGACACACAGGGGAGGATGAAGGGCTGGTATGACAGGAAGGCTCGGGATAGAACGTTTGTGCCAGGGGAGAGGGTTTTAGTGTTGTTGCCTGTCCCAGGCTCCAGCTTACAAGCACGGTTTAGTGGGCCGTACCTGGTTAGAGAGAAAGTAGGGGATTTGGACTACCTGATCGAGACACCGGATCGTGGGCGGAAGACTCGCTTGTGTCATGTTAATATGATTAAGCCAGATTATGTGAGGGAGCCTCTGGTGAATCCTATTGACAGTATTGTTGTTCCCTCTGCGAGTGTGTCCACTGTGCCGGTGTCAGTTTGTATGTTGGCCCCATCTAGCATTGATGAGAGTAATGACAGTCTTTGTTTTTCAGAGGGGGTTGGAGAACTGGAAGATGACGTCAATATTCCGTCCAAGGCGGTCGTGGAGGGACGGTTGACAAACACTGAGTCATTGATCACTCTTGACTGTCATCTTGGCCATTTATCAACAACGCAGCGAGATGATATCAGGGGTTTGGTTGGGTCTCATTGTGAGCTGTTCTCCGATATTCCTTCGCGCACTAACGTATTACAACATGACATCGATGTGGCGGAGGCATTACCCATTAAACAGCACGCGTATTGCGTGAATCCATATAAGCGGGCGCGGTTACAGAAAGAGGTGGAATACATGCTCACTAACAATATCGCTGAGCCCAGTTTCAGACCATGGAGCTCGCCGTGCTTATTGGTTGATAAGTCAGACAAGACAGATAGGTTTTGTACGGCTTTTCGCCGGGTAAATAACGTGACTAGGCCTGATAGTTTTCCATTGCCCAGAATGGAGGACTGTGTCGACAGGGGGGGGGGGTGCTATTTATCCATGGGGTGGTGTGGGGGTTAGGGCCGTCCATACCGGTGATGTTAGTACAATTCGTATTTGTTATTGTGCTGACAGTATTATTGTTTCTTGTTTCCTTCTTCTGTTTATGTTCATTCCCCCATTTCGCCTTGGGGTTATGGACATAAAGTTGGGTGTGGGGGTGTTATGTGTTTGTGCCCTGATCAGGGGCTCCTAGTGTGATGTGTCATGTCTAGCTGTAGTTTCCTGTTATGGTTTTGTAGTCCTTATCGTTTCCCCTCCAGGTGTACCCATTTGTAATTAACCCAGGTGTGTCTTGTCTCGTCATTACCTCATGTATAAGTATTCTGCCTTCCCCTTTGTCTGGTGCTGATCCTGTCTGTGCAGTATGTGTTCTTGTCTGTCATTACTTTATATTTCCTTTGTTCAACCATGGTGGTAATTATTAATTAAATTCTTTTTTTGATTACTTCGGCTACCGTCTCCTTTATTATGTTGCCTTGACTCGACATTGAGCCTGCTAACAGTCAATGGTAACGTAATAAGGTGTATATCAGTATGTAGTGTCTCTACTTTAAAGAGTCCTCTCCTGCTGATGTTCAGGTGTATATCAGTATGTAGTGTCTCTACTTTAAAGAGTCCTCTCCTGCTGATGTTCAGGTGTATATCAGTATGTAGTGTCTCTACTTTAAAGAGTCCTCTCCTGCTGATGTTCAGGTTCATATCAGTATGTAGTGTCTCTTTAAAGAGTCCTCTCCTGCTGATGTTCAGGTGTATATCAGTATGTAGTGTCTCTTCTTTAAAGAGTCCTCTCCTGCTGATGTTCAGGTGTATATCAGTATGTAGTGTCTCTACTTTAAAGAGTCCTCTCCTGCTGATGTTCAGGTGTATATCAGTTTGTAGTGTCTCTACTTTAAAGAGTCCTCTCCTGCTGATGTTCAGGTGTATATCAGTATGTAGTGTCTCTACTTTAAAGAGTCCTCTCCTGCTGATGTTCAGGTGTATATCAGTATGTAGTGTCTCTACTTTAAAGAGTCCTCTCCTGCTGATGTTCAGGTGTATATCAGTATGTAGTGTCTCTACATGTCTCCATGCTTCAATTTTCAAAAAGCTCTTTATTGTTCTCATACTGTCTGTGCTGCAGCACCTCTTTTCACAATCTGTCTGAAACCAGAGCCCAGTCTGCTCTGATTGGTTAGCTGGCCGGCTCTGTTGTGATTGGCCCACCGCTTAGAGATGTCCCACCCCTTAGCCTATCACGTCCAACGTGTTGGAGCGCTAGCCAATAGAGTTGAACTACTTCACTACTTTACATAAATATTTATTTATTTTATTCTAATATGGTGCAACTGTCAGAAAACCATGAGAACTTAGTTAATCAGAACTAAAGAGTTCTCATGAACCTTTGTGGGAAAAGTACTGCGGTGTGAATGCCTCTATTGATACTCCGATTTTTGCTGGTGAATAAATCATTCTTATCTCCTACTGTGGGTGTGACTGAGAGTGTTATCAGACAGTGATTTGCATGCATGAGAACTGACCTTGGTCATGGTTCACCTTGAATTTCAAACACGCTGCAACAACTGTAGCGCCGTCTGAGCCTCGGGAGGAAAATGAATACGCTGATTAGTGAAATAGCTTCCGTCCTTTTTGTCAGAGACCTTTGAATAACATCAACATCTGAGATTGAAAAACAATGCAGCATTAGCAGATTCACTGTCACTTAGCACATTCCCCCTCCGCTCTCTGATTTATGATCCTTTTTCAGTCCCCTTCACTCTGCTCAGATTACAGATGCTCTGCCTGTTTGTAGAGATATTCCATTAAATGACATTGAGACTGCAGCTAATCGAATTATAGAGGAAACAGAAGACTCAACAGAGTTCCCCGTTAACCTAGCCCTCTTGTAGTGAGGAAATAAATCAGTAAAGGCCTTTATTTATACTTGTGTACCCAACTGTGACATGTCTCCATGCTTTAATGTTCAAAAAGCTCTATTTGTCTCATACTGCAGCACCTCTTTTCACCCTCTGTCTGAAACCAGAGCCCAGTCTGCTCTGATTGGTTAGCTGGCCGGCTCTGTTGTGATACTTTGCCGTACTTAGTTCCCAGCACTTAGTTCCCCCATGGAACTAAGAGCCGATCACGTTCACACCGGAATAAGTTCCCTGGGGGAGGATTAGACAAATGAAGCCGCTGACGTCACTTCTTCGTCTTCTTCTGCTTTGGGTTTACTGGCAGGCCGCAAACCACTTCACGGCGTATACTGCCACCCGGAGTCCCCGGCCGGAAGTCCCCGGAGTTGGGGAAGGCTTCAGTAGAAGCTGCTGGGACTCCCAGCAGCTTCTACTGAAGCCTTCCGAGTAAATCGCCAGAACGCCGACACCTCCTCATCTCCACCGCTCCCATGTTTTCTTTTGTGTTGCCATAAGTTAGTCTCTCTCCGTTGGTGCGCGGGGCTAATGCTAATAATGCTAATGCAATCAGAAAATTGTACTTTTTTCTCCCCAGGATAGTCCCACCTCTCTAGCAGGGACAAAAAAGGGGGTAAAAGTTCTCTGAACTAAGTAATTTTTTTGGTGTGAACGCAAAATTCCAGGCACTATTGGAACCAAACGGGAAACTGACCAGTAAAAGTACTCCGGTGTGAAAGCGCCTAAAGTGTTGGAGCGCTAGCCAATAGAGTTTAACTACTTCACTACTTTACATACATATTTATTTATTTTATTCTAATATGGTGCAACTGTCAGAAAACCTCATTTCCATCTGGGATTAATAAAGTGTTTTGATTGATTGATTGCACTTTGGTAAGTAAATGTGCATTTAGTTTTAATAATTGAAACTAATGTTTTCAGATAAGGATGCAGCAAAAGTTAAATACATACCTCTCAAATAGTATAGTGAGAGGAAGTGTAAGAAAATAGGCCTACTTAACTCAACTTAAATCTACTTAACATAGTTTAACTACTTAAGTAAAAGTACTGGCTTAGAGAAGTCCCGCCCCTTAGCCTATCACGTACAATGTGTTGGAGCGCTAGCCAAAAGAAGCACAAGTGTAACGTAGTGTTGTCATTGTTCTTCTGAAGTAAACAACGGAGTCCGATGCGAGAGAAACTCCCTTTTGAGGAACACAGGGATTTTAGCCTTTGAAGACCATTTAAAAAAACCTTGGGAAACCCCAAAAAGCATAATGGGGCCTCTTTAACAAAAATGCACCTCGCTCCAGTCAATGTTACGATCATTTTGACCCTTTGATTTAATATCATCTTCTAGATAACCTTGAAGCCTTGAGGGGGACGTTGAGGGTCGAATAAATAAGAACAGGGTATCAAGATCCTGAAATACTTGTGGTGTGATTATTTTAACAGCCAATCATTTCGCGCTCTCCCATTATCACTTCTGTCAGCGAGGCTTATCTCTCAG
This sequence comes from Gymnodraco acuticeps, assembly GCF_902827175.1. Classification (NCBI taxonomy): domain Eukaryota; kingdom Metazoa; phylum Chordata; class Actinopteri; order Perciformes; family Bathydraconidae; genus Gymnodraco; species Gymnodraco acuticeps. Next base: position 117,683 of record NW_022991218.1, read on the forward strand.
GCACAACCTCGGAGCGAAGCATCGTCCTAACGAGGTTACAGCCCGAAGCACAGTGATTTGTTTTGGAGACGTTATTATGGTCTTTTGGCTTGCCCCTTAATGTCATCAGTGAAGCACTATTAAACAGCAAAGGTCTTATGGGTAAAACGGTGCATGCTGGGAGACCTTTTGACATCCGCACAGTGGCAGTTGCGTAACCCTGCATACCAGAAATAGCTGTGCTTTAAGAAGTAAAGTTTCAGGGCTTCATTCATTGAGACTTTCAGATTGGGTGACTTTTTAAGGTTTGTTTTGATAAATATGTGTTTTTAAAGGTAATTATGTTGAGTCTTGGACACAGTGCTGCAAATTGTACAAGATATTATTAAACCAAAAACAAACCTCAATCGCATGGACATCTAGAAGCTTTTTGGTAGTTGTTTTGAAGGCATATTGCGTTAATAAGGGTTAATTTCGCATCTCTTTTAGTCCATGTTTGTCTTTTTGTAGTCATTAGATGCATATTTGTATTTAATTATCCCTTTGTATTAGTTTAAGTTGTTGTTTTGGAAAAGTTTAGTTTTATCTTATTATTGTGAGGTCCAGGCATACAGTTTCAGAAGTATTTACATATATATATATATATATATATATATAATGTTTCAATCTTTTGATTTGCACTCCCTACCACACTGAGAAGAAGCAGACTTCAATTTCATAATGAGTGTTGAGAGAGGTGTAATTTTTGTGTATCTTTCCCCAACATGTTTCCTTTATTTGCTCAAACGCTCTCTGTGTACAAAGCGGGACGAATCACAGGTTGTTCTGTACAGACAGTCTCAACATGTCCTCATTTTTTAGAAACACTTCTGAACTGGACTATCTACTTGGCAGCTGCTCGCTGATTTGAATACAAATCTTAAAGTTGCCTCGAAAAACTGTGCAGGAACAAGAGGAGTGTAAAAACATGCAGAGGTGGGAAGTAGTGGAGTACAAATACTTCGTTACTCTACTTAAGTACATTTATCTGGTATCAGTACTTTACTCCGCTCCTTATCTTTCCGACAACTTTTTACTTTGACTTCTTACATGTTGAACACAAATACCTGAACTTTCTACTTCTTACATGTTGAACACAAATACCTGTACTTTCTACTTCTTACATGTTGAACACAAATACCTGTACTTTCTACTTCTTACATGTTGAACACAAATACCTGTACTTTCTACTTCTTACATGTTGAACACAAATACCTGAACTTTCTACTTCTTACATGTTGAACACAAATACCTGAACTTTCTACTTCTTACATGTTGAACACAAATACCTGAACTTTCTACTTCTTACATGTTGAACTCAAATACCTGTACTTTCTACTTCTTACATGTTGAACTCAAATACCTGTACTTTCTACTTCTTACATGTTGAACTCAAATACCTGAACTTTCTACTTTTTACATGTTGAACTCAAATACCTGTACTTTCTACTTCTTACATGTTGAACCCAAATACCTGTACTTTCTACTTCTTACATGTTGAACTCAAATACCTGTACTTTCTACTTCTTACATGTTGAACACAAATACCTGAACTTTCTACTTCTTACATGTTGAACTCAAATACCTGTACTTTCTACTTCTTACATGTTGAACACACATACCTGAACTTTCTACTTCTTACATGTTGAACTCAAATACCTGTACTTTCTACTTCTTACATGTTGAACACACATACCTGAACTTTCTACTTCTTACATGTTGAACTCAAATACCTGTACTTTCTACTTCTTACATGTTGAACTCAAATACCTGTACTTTCTACTTCTTACATGTTGAACACAAATACCTGTACTTTCTACTTCTTACATGTTGAACTCAAATACCTGTACTTTCTACTTCTTACATGTTGAACACAAATACCTGTACTTTCTACTTCTTACATTTTGAACACAAATACCTGTACTTTCTACTTCTTACATGTTTAACTCAAATACCTGTACTTTCTACTTCTTACATGTTGAACACAAATACCTGTACTTTCTACTTCTTACATGTTTAACTCAAATACCTGTACTTTCTACTTCTTACATGTTGAACAAAAATACCTGTACTTTCTACTTCTTACATGTTGAACACAAATACCTGTACTTTCTACTTCTTACATGTTGAACTCAAATACCTGTACTTTCTACTTCTTACATGTTGAACAAAAATACCTGTACTTTCTACTTCTTACATGTTTAACTCAAATACCTGTACTTTCTACTTCTTACATGTTGAACAAAAATACCTGTACTTTCTACTTCTTACATGTTGAACACAAATACCTGTACTTTCTACTTCTCACATGTTGAACTCAAATACCTGTACTTTCTATTTCTTACATGTTGAACACAAATACCTGTACTTTCTACTTCTTACATGTTGAACTCAAATACCTGTACTTTCTACTTCTTACATGTTGAACAAAAATACCTGTACTTTCTACTTCTTACATGTTGAACACAAATACCTGTACTTTCTACTTCTTACATGTTGAACTCAAATACCTGTACTTTCTACTTCTTACATGTTGAACAAAAATACCTGTACTTTCTACTTCTTACATTTTGAACACAAATACCTGTACTTTCTACTTCTTACATGTTTAACTCAAATACCTGTACTTTCTACTTCTTACATGTTGAACAAAAATACCTGTACTTTCTACTTCTTACATGTTGAACTCAAATACCTGTACTTTCTATTTCTTACATGTTGAACACAAATACCTGTACTTTCTACTTCTTACATGTTGAACACAAATACCTGTACTTTCTACTTCTTACATGTTGAACACAAATACCTGTACTTTCTACTTCTTACATTTTGAACACAAATACCTGTACTTTCTACTTCTTACATGTTTAACTCAAATACCTGTACTTTCTACTTCTTACATGTTGAACAAAAATACCTGTACTTTCTACTTCTTACATGTTGAACTCAAATACCTGTACTTTCTATTTCTTACATGTTGAACACAAATACCTGTACTTTCTACTTCTTACATGTTGAACACAAATACCTGTACTTTCTACTTCTCACATGTTGAACACAAATACCTGTACTTTCTACTTCTTACATGTTGAACACAAATACCTGTACTTTCTACTTCTTATATGTTGAACAAAAATACCTGTACTTTCTACTTCTTACATGTTGAACTCAAATACCTGTACTTTCTACATCTTACTTGTTGAACCAAAATACCTGTACTTTCTACTTCTTACATGTTGAACAAAAATACCTGTACTTTCTACTTCTTACATGTTGAACTCAAATACCTGTACTTTCTATTTCTTACATGTTGAACCCAAATACCTGTACTTTCTACTTCTTACATTTTGAACACAAATACCTGTACTTTCTACTTCTTACATGTTTAACTCAAATACCTGTACTTTCTACTTCTTACATGTTGAACAAAAATACCTGTACTTTCTACTTCTTACATGTTGAACTCAAATACCTGTACTTTCTATTTCTTACATGTTGAACACAAATACCTGTACTTTCTACTTCTTACATGTTGAACACAAATACCTGTACTTTCTACTTCTTACATGTTGAACACAAATACCTGTACTTTCTACTTCTCACATGTTGAACTCAAATACCTGTACTTTCTACTTCTTACATGTTGAACCCAAATACCTGTACTTTCTACTTCTTACATTTTGAACACAAATACCTGTACTTTCTACTTCTTACATGTTTAACTCAAATACCTGTACTTTCTACTTCTTACATGTTGAACACAAATACCTGTACTTTCTACTTCTTACATGTTGAACTCAAATACCTGTACTTTCTATTTCTTACATGTTGAACACAAATACCTGTACTTTCTACTTCTTACATGTTGAACACAAATACCTGTACTTTCTACTTCTTACATGTTGAACACAAATACCTGTACTTTCTACTTCTCACATGTTGAACTCAAATACCTGTACTTTCTACTTCTTACATGTTGAACACAAATACCTGTACTTTCTACTTCTTACATTTGAACACAAATACCTGTACTTTCTACTTCTTACATGTTTAACTCAAATACCTGTACTTTCTACTTCTTACATGTTGAACAAAAATACCTGTACTTTCTACTTCTTACATGTTGAACTCAAATACCTGTACTTTCTACTTCTTACTTGTTGAACTCAAATACCTGTACTTTCTACTTCTTACATGTTGAACTCAAATACCTGTACTTTCTACTTCTTACTTGTTGAACTCAAATACCTGTACTTTCTACTTCTTACATCTTGAACCCAAATACCTGAACTTTCTACTTCTTACATGTTGAACACAAATACCTGTACTTTCTACTTCTCACATGTTGAACACAAATACCTGTACTTTCTACTTCTTACATCTTGAACTCAAATACCTGTACTTTCTACTTCTTACATATTGAACACAAATACCTGTACTTTCTACTTCTTACATCTTGAACTCAAATACCTGTACTTTCTACTTCTTACATCTTGAACCCAAATACCTGTACTTTCTACTTCTTACATCTTGAACTCAAATACCTGTACTTTCTACTTCTTACATCTTGAACCCAAATACCTGTACTTTCTACTTCTTACATGTTGAACTCAAATACCTGTACTTTCTACTTCTTACATCTTGAACCCAAATACCTGTACTTTCTACTTCTTACATGTTGAACTCAAATACCTGTACTTTCTACTTCTTACTTGTTGAACCCAAATACCTGTACTTTCTACTTCTTACATCTTGAACCCAAATACCTGTACTTTCTACTTCTTACATCTTGAACTCAAATACCTGTACTTTCTACTTCTTACATGTTGAACACAAATACCTGTACTTTCTACTTCTTACATGTTGAACACAAATACCTGTACTTTCTACTTCTTACATGTTGAACCCAAATACCTGTACTTTACTTCTTACATGTTGAAATCCAAATACCTGTACTTTCTACTTCTTACATGTTGAACACAAATACCTGTACTTCTACTTCTTACATGTTGAACTCAAATACCTGTACTTTCTACTTCTTACATGTTGAACACAATACCTGTACTTTCTACTTCTCACATGTTGAACTCAAATACCTGTACTTTCTACTTCTTACATGTTGAACTCAAATACCTGTACTTTCTACTTCTTACATGTTGAACACAAATACTTGTACTTTCTACTTCTCTCATTTTCCAAACAGCTGGTTCCTTTAGTCTGAATGTGTGTTTTGTGGCGTGATCATTATTCTTTAGAGTCATTGCGTGCCTATTGATTTGAACACGATCCGTGTATCCATCATTTCCTGGTCTTCTCTAAAGAAGAGGGACCAATGGAAACGTTGTCATGTTGCCGTTGTTCAGCATGGAAACATTCATTAGCTAACAATGACATTATTGTTCTATTGATATAAAGGGAGGTCAGGTACTCTTTAAAGCAGCTGCTAGTTATGGGTACTTTTTACTGAAGTACATTTCAAAGCCTCTTTACTTTGACTTGAGGAAAGAAGTTTAGTCAGTACTTCTACTTTCACCAGAGTATTTTTAAACACGAATATCTGTACTTCTACTTGAGTAAAGGATGTGTGTACTTTTGCCATCTCTGCATACATACACACATACATACATATGCTGCAGATAAGCTATACACCAATAGCAGATTGTTTTACGGAGGAATGCATTTAAAAAGGTTCCCAGGCTTCCTGAAATGTCCTGTTATCCAGAATAGAAGTGAATATCTGATATTTTCAAGTTTCAAGCAGGACATAGCGTCCGTCGGTCAACCAAGTCGTTTTTAGACATTGTGATGTTGAATTGTTATATATTGTACCTAAAAGTATCTCCAATGAGTTGTAAAGAGCTCCAGACCCAATCTCATGCAGACAGCTACAGATGCATATAGTGGTCTTTAGGAAAGGACTGAGTGTCGACCTGCAAGTGTTTTCCTGCAGCCAGGATGAAAGCTAGTGCTGGATTCAATGAAAAGCAGATGTGCTCTGTCGCTTCCACATATTTATCTTAGAAGAGAAGGACTGGCCTTCATGTGTGCAAAACATCTGACATAAAGATGTTGTGATTTTTTTTAAAACTCAAATTGGAAAGGACAAAGACCAAATATATATTCTTCCACTTATTGCTAGAAAAAAGAATGAAGGGAAACTGAATGGATTTTGAGACTGAGAACACGTCTACACAATAGAGCGCCGCAGTGACGCATCCTAAAACCCGGAAGCAAACTCCTTCCGGTTCCTTCGACAAAAACGCAATGAGATTTCTCCATAGGATTTTGGAAAATAGCTGGAAATAAGGTCTGTGGTTGAGACACATTTAAGAGACGGGTCACGTTTTGTTCAGCCGGATAATCTCCACCTACTTTTATAATTTTCTAATCATAAATCTAGTCGCCAGAAGCAAAATGCTAACGTTATGCTATAAAGGAACTACAGCAGGGTCGCTGCTTCAACGTCACGCCGACTTCAGATCCATATTCAAACATACAGATTCTAAATGGAACAAGTTGAAGCGTTTGTTTGAACAGTCTGCAGGAGGACTTGCTTTCAAGCAGAACAGGGCTAACTAACTTAGAGGAGTGTTCACGTGTTCGGCGTAATGACGTTCAACGGCCTCGACAACTTCTGTAGTCCTATTCAGCCACTTGGTAACAACCATCGCTTTTCAGACACGTCAACTCTTCAGAAATCACCAGTGGGGTCACTGCTGATGGATTTAATGTCGTAGAACAAAACGTGATCCGTCTCTTCAATGTGTCTCAACCACAGACCTTATTTCCAGATAGTTTCCTAAACCCTATGGAGAGATTGCTTTTTTTGTCGAATGAACCGGAAGTGGTAAAATGCTAACTTACTTCCGGGTTTTAGGACGCGTCACTGTGGCACTCGTGCATGACGTAAAAAATGTAAATGGACATTTTCCTACAAAGTTAGACTCCAGTTGTGTTGGACTTGTCTAAATGCATTCTTTACTTAGAAGATAGTAAAAATATGAAACGAAAATAATGTAAGACCTCTGATAATGCTTCCTGGTCTCTTAGAAATTACTTTCCCATAAAACCAAACTGCATTGTCAATAGCACTTCAAGGGAAACATATTACATTTGTTTTTGACGTATTACAATGACATTTCAAATCAAATTCAGTGAATGTCAACGTAAAAAACAACATAACGTTCGCTCAAGAGACCACTGTTTGTGTCCGAGGGAACCTAAGTAGTTTGGTTGCCTTTAAATAACCAGAACATTTTATTTTTGTTTTGTCTTAAAGGGGACCTATCATGCAAAATGCACTTTTTGATGTCTTTTATACATCAACATGTGTCTCCGGTGTGTCAGGGAACTCACGCAGCGTCAGAAAATAAACCCTCTCTCTTTTCCTCCGTACCCAAATCTCTAAAAACGGGGAACAACGGAGCTGATCCAGATTTGCGTCCGATATGACGTAATATCTGAAAGGTGGACCCACGGCCCAATCAGAAACGTTGCTATCAGAAACAATGCCCGACTGTTTTGGACGTAATATGGTCGGTGTTTACATTAGCATCGCTAACACTCAGAGCTAACCTGTACTGGAGAGCATGTGTGTGAAGAAGCAGGAAGTAAAAAGGAACTCACCTTGTGGTATAACCGGCAAGAGAGAAAGCCTTTGAGCTCCAAACTGTTTCAGAGAGAATCCTTGATAATCCATGATATGGCGTTTCATCACGGCAGCATTTAGTTTAGACAGTAGCTGCCGGGTCCCGCATGAGCTCAGACCCCTCCTTTTTAAAGCTTTATCCACAAATCAGCACTTTAGAAACAGGAAGTGGAATAGAGGGATATGAGGCATGGCTAGAATGGGTGATCTGTTTGGTATTTGGAGCACAACACTTCATAGATATGTTTTTTATATATTTTTATATATCTGAGACCTATGCTATTGCCTAAAAATAGCATGATAGGTGACCTTTAAAATATCAGGTTTACTCCGTGTTTAAACCTCCGACCGTCCGTCTGAAAGAAAACAAGATTAAGTTGGAAAAGGTAACTTTCTCAACTGTAAAAATAATGAGACAAAATCTTATGAAAACAAATATAAACACATAATATGAAGCATTACATATTGATCTGATATTTTAGAAACTAGTTTTACAAACTGCTGTAGAGAATAACCTCATACATCCACACTTCAAAACACGTGCACTTTCCCTTTAAAGATGCCATGTTTGTTTGATGAGGAGAGAAATGCCTGAGATCTGATCCCGTATGAGAGAGCATCTAAAAATAAATAACAGCACATGTGCGCAGGAATAGATTTTGAGTCGCTGCGTGAGGAGTTCCACAAAAGTCAAAATGGAGCAGCACTGGGAGGTATTTATAGAAACTATTTTCTATTTAAAAATCTCTATTTGGAGCAGGGAATGTAGGGCTTCATTCATAATACCGTAAAGTCTGCACTGTGCCAAAGATCACAAACTGGAGCCAGGACACAGTATCTACAACACTCATAATACTATTAAATATGTTATTAATTATTCAAGAAGTGTAGTGAACCAGTTTGACTGCTCTGGTTATCCATTTTTTACTTTTTTAATGTTAAGGTTGGTAACGACGTGAAATCCTGTTAAATAATTCCTTGACAAACCTTCCTACAAAAGTTCGTTCCCATACAAATACAGTCAAACTTCATCCCTCCATTCACATTGCCACCAGCTGTCTTGCTTGTTGGCAGAACTTTTGTCATTTTCCACTTGAACATGCAGAAATTGTAATGGAAACTGTTAGGGTGAGTGAAGCAGGCAGGACCCAAATGCAGAATAAATAGAAAAAACACCTTTATTTCAAGGTTTAAGGAACAACCAGGACACTACCTCGTGAACACAGTCAACGACAAACAATGAACCAACAATGACAGACAGAAAAACCAGAACTTAAATACACACAAGACTAATCAATCACACAAACAAGACACAGGTGAGGAGGGAGGAGAAAACACAGGGGCACCAGGGGAACACAATCGGGTAATCAGGTAGGAGGGAACACAGACAGAAAGCGACAGGCAAGACAGGGGGTGAAGACTTTTCAAAATAAAACAGACAGATCGTGACAGAAACAAAGCACTGAAAGACATACAAATATGTTTTCATGATAATTACGGTGGACGAAAGATGCCATTGTGCAGTGCTTCTCAAAGTGTGGTCCGCGGACCATTGGTGGTCCGTGAGCGCCCCCTAGTGGTCCGTGAGTATATTGGTAACATTTCACATTTGAAATAAATAAATCAATTTAAGTTTTCCGCACTCTCGCGGGAATATCTCCGCAATGGAACGAGCTTAAGTTTCACTTTTGATTGCATGATAAAGCCCAGATAAACACCTTCATCACACATGTGGCCACTTGTTTGTACCATTTTTAGGCGATTTGTAAAAAACGATGTGTTTTTGGATATTTGTGGAGTTAGGTGGTCCGCGAGTGTTTTTTTATTGGTTAAGTGGTCCTTGGTATGAAAAAGTTTGAGAAACACTGTCTACAGCGACCCATAACATAAATTATGGAAATGTGCCCGAACACATGCAAATGAATCGCATTTAGAAAACATTCACCAGCTTGAAACATGCGCATTGTTTCCTGAAAACAAAATGCTGCAAAAGAAAAAATATACGGGCAAGCTAACCTAGTAATATCGTAAGGAATCATCCCATCACATTGTTAAAATAAGCCGATGAACTTACATTTCAGGTACGTTTCCAGTCACAGTGACAGTTGGCCGACTTTATAATTCCTTTACGTCAGCGTTTTGTATTTGCAGAGTTTAGCTTGTTATGCAGCTCTCTTAGTAAAAGTGTTGTCCAGTTGGTGAACATATTTTTTAGATGCATTTTTGTTGTTTTGATTCCAATGTTTAGGAACATCCATTACATACAATCATTCCCACATGACACACCATGAATAGGTGCTTGACAAACCTACAAATATAAATTCACATACAAGCAAGGAAGGGAAGCAACTGAGTACAGTTACTCATGTACAATTTAGAGATACTTGTACATTACTTGAGTATTTCCATTTCATGCTACTGTGTACTTCTACTCTACTACAGTTCAGAGGTAAAAGGTGTACTTTTCCTCCACTACATGTATTTAATCCCTTTAGTTACTTCACAGATGTGGATGAATGATGGTAAATATAACCAAGTGTTGAATCAGACTTTAGTTCCACCTGGAGTAAATCCACCAGCTACCCTGCAGAATACAAAGTCATTCAAACTAGCTGCACCTTTACCAGCTTTGAGAACACTTTCATGATCAATCATTATAAAATATATCATATATATTATTCTGAAATGGACCAATCTGCACAATGACTACTTTTACTGTCGCTACTTTCACTATATTTTGATGATAATACTTTTCTACTTTCACTTGAGGAACATTTTGAATGCAGGACTTTTACTGTGACAGAGTATTCCTACACTCTGGTACTTCTACTTTTACTCAAGAACAAGATCTGAGTACTTCAAATTTTACTCAAGAGCAAGATCTGAGTACTTCTACTTGTACTCAAGTACAATATCTGAGTACTTCTACTTTTACTCAAGAACAAGATCTGAGTACTTCAACTTTTACTCAAGTACAAGACCTGAGTACTTCTACTTGTACTCAAGTACAAGATCTGAGTACTTCTACTTTTACTCAAGAACAAGATCTGAGTACTTCAACTTTTACTCAAGTACAAGACCTGAGTACTTCTACTTTTACTCAAGTACAAGATCTGAGTACTTCTACTTTTACTCAAGTACAAGACCTGAGTACTTCTACTCTTACTCAAGTACAAGACCTGAGTACTTCTACTTTTACTCAAGTACAAGATCTGAGTACTTCTACTTTTACTCAAGTACAAGATCTGGTACTTCTACTTTTACTCAAGTACAAGATCTGAGTACTTCTACTTTGACTCAAGAACAAGATCTGAGTACTTCTTGTTGCTTGTTGGCAGAATTGTTTTGTAATTGTCCACTACATGCAGAAAGTGTTGCATAATCTCCACTGTTGATGCCGTAATGTGTGTCTCTCTGTGACGTTGGATCTAAATATTATTATTATGCTCCACTGACCTCTCCTGAGATATTATCCAGGGACGAAATGTGGAACATCTTTTAATAGGATACAAAAATATGTAAGTATCACTAACACTGCCACTAACTATTCCAACACCACACCTCATAAATAAGATGAGCTCATTTTCTAACAGCGCCTGATTTATCGTTTTACAAGAGCGCTGCGTTTCACAGGAACAGGAGGAGATGTGGAAAATCGAAAAGCTGCTATCTTGTGATGAAGTGGAGAAAATGTGATTCAGCACTCATCCATTTATGTGTGGTTCCTACTGAATATACGGGTCATGTCAGCACTTAGTGGTCTGCGCAGAACAGCTTCGGTTATAAGCCACGGGAATGATTGTATTTAATGGATGTTTCTCTGATGGTGTCGGTAAAAAGCAACGTATCATGACCTCTCTGACCTTTGTATTCGCTTACTTTAAGAGCTGATGTCCTGATGTGATAGAAGATCCGATATGTTGTTCTCATTATTCTAACTTGGAAATATCGTGTCTTTTTTATGATCTTAAATGTTAGGTAACATGGTGTTATTATTTATTTGTGTGAGAACAAATTCAATCTCTCTTTCAACACTTTCTGCCTTCACAAATCTCCAAAACTAGCATTGTTTGAGACTGTGTGCTGCACTTACGGAGACGGGGAGCTTAGCCAAACTTATTTAACTTTAGCGAAACTGAAAACGACTAAAGCATGAATCTCATATTTATCTAAGTTTGTTTTTCACAGTGGAATAGGCTTCATTTTTACCTCCCCCTAAGAGGTTATGGTTTTGTTTTGTCTGCTAGTTTGTTAGTCTGTCGGCAATAGATTATAGTAAAAACTACCAACCGTATTTTCCTGAAACTTGAAAGGAGTTGTAGCATGCAAGAACAAAAGCATGAATACAAAAAGTGGGCGTTGTCACTGTGACGTCACCCATTCGTTTGTAGACTACAATTTTAAGGCTTTTAGCTTAACGTTTTGGTCGTAGCCATGTCGGTTTTGGGTCGTATTTTTTGCAACTAGCAGTTTTACGAGAGCGTGAAGCAAAGTACTCAAAACAAAAACTGTTAAAGGGTTAAAGTTGTACGACAAAGACGTACAACTAGCGTCCCATGCTAGCAACCTGTCGATAACAAGGTAGCCCTGTCCTAAATCATACGCTCGAAATCGTCAATTTTACTCTAAATGGGACCATCATTTACTAAATAAACACTTTGCTGTATTGAAGAAGACTTAATATTATAGATTGAGACCTTAAACTCAGTAGGAAAATGTTTACCGTGATAATAAATCTCGTGAGAAGTAGGGCCATTTTCTCATAGACTTCTATACATCTGAATCAGTACAGTTGCAGGAGATTAGAGGTAAGGCAGGTTTAAGGCACTTCTACACTGACTTAAAGGTAGGGTAGGTAAGAATGGAGAAACCAGCACTAGTGCGCTAGAATTTGAAAATACACAACCGAAAAAAATCTGCCCCTTCCTTCAGACTTCCTTACAGAGCCCCTCCTCCAACACACACGAACGCGCACATGACCAATGAGGGCACGAGATAAGTGTGTGCCCAGATGGAAGGCTGACAGGCAGGTAGGCCATCCAGTTACTTTAGCCGGCTCAGATGATTGGTCGTGCTTTCTACAGCACCACGGCTTCCACAGATAAAATATTTGTATATGTTTATTGTCAAAGCATTTAATGTATTCATTGCTATCGGGATGTTAACCTCTTAAGCCCCAAGCCTGTTTTTCAGGTTTCAGGCTCGAAAATGACATGCCCAAAACAAAGGACTATAACTTAACTTCTAAAAGGGTTATATGAATAATTTATTTTATCAAAGCAAGGTCACATCTGTGAGTTGGATGTAGAAGTGTCATAATCAATAAAGATGTTTCAGTGTCAGAGTAAATCCAGATGGAACATAGTCAAAAAGTGTACATTTGTTTCCGCCCAAATAAAACCCATTACTTATAGTGAAAACCACCCTTGAATGATGGGTTAGTAGCCTAAAAGCTTTAGGAATCCAAAGTATAACATATAATAAGTACCCTGTATCAAGATTGAGGCAAAACAAGTGAGAATTGACCTTTTTAGAGAGATTTAGCAAAAAAAAGTCCAAGCGGACTAAGCTTTGGGCACATTTGGTTCCATTTAACCTTTTTCAGGTACCAGACTGTAAAAATCATTGTACAACATTTAATTATCACTATAGGTATAGGTATTCAATAAAAAAATTATTGTTAAAAAATAAATAAATAATTAAGTGGGTGTGTGTGTGTGGTGTTTATTAAAAAAAATTAGCAACACACTATACAACAAGCATTTTTTGGGTAAAAAAAAAAACTTTATACAAACCCTGAATGTTACAGTATTACTCCAGTAAGTCATGCCATGCCCTGTAAAAGTTATGTTTGGTAGTGAAGCACAGAGGGACCTGACACTTCCTGCAGTACACAGGTGTCTTCACTCTTCAGTTGCCAGCATCAGAGCACCTCCTGACCTTGGTGGCATCTTCCCCATAATACTCGGGCATCCAGAAGCCATATCCTCATCGCCTTCCTCACTGTGAAAACAAATGTGGAAAAAACAAATAGATTAATTCTCTGGCTTGTACTTTCAAAAATGTAACTCAAATCAGAAATAATTTCTCTACAACAACAGCAGAACATCAATTTTGAGTGTGTGAAATAACATTATATCACTCAAAATGTATACCGTGTAAATTATGTGAGACGGGGTTCATATAATCTGTTCAATATTTAATATTAATATTCTGTCTGTCATATATATGTGTGTATATATATATGTGTGTATGTATATATATATATATATATATATATATGTGTGTATGTATGTATATATGTATGTATGTATATATGTATATGTATATGTATATATGCGTGTGTATATATATATATATATTTAGTTGTAAGTCACTTTGGATAAAAGCGTCAGCTAAATGAAATGTAATACCGTGTTAAATTCAACATGTCTTGTATTTTTCAACAACAAGAACAAGAAACGGCATCCATCTTCTTTGTTGTTGAGTGTGTGAAAGAACATTATATCACAAGATGGATGCCGTCGTGTTATTGTCACGTGTGTGAAATTACTAGATGAATACACTCTTACACCAAATAAATAACAAAAAGATAAAAACAGATGAATACTCTTACACCAAATAAATAAGTAATAGATACAAACAGAGAGATTACCTTTCCGGTGACGGAGGTTGATAATCAGAGTCATTACTGTCCCCTTCGTGCGTGACGAGATCACTATCTTCCGACGGAGAGTCCTGAAATACGATGTCCAATGCCTCCTCGACGGACAAAAAAGTCTTCTTTCTGGCTGCCATTGCTACAATGAAGACAAAGAAAACAAATCCTGCTGTTTCGCTGATCGATCTGCCGTTCTCTGCTCTCCTGTCGCCGCGGGACATGCTATGCTACGCTACAGCCTAGTATGCAGCGTACAAAGACTGGGTCGTGCGTAAATCAGCTCTATTGCCTTTATTTATACTTACGCAAACTCCTATCTCTGGAACCCATTGGTCGATTTGGGTGATTGACACCTTTTTTGAATCGTTAGAGCCAATCGAATCGAGTAGCAGTTTCAAATTACGTAAATACGTCATGCCTGCGGAGGGGGTAGCTATGCGTAAAAAGCAGCTCCCGCAGCTGAATCCACGGACTGTTAATCGTTGGACCTACTCTTCTGCCGTGAATGAAAGGATTGATTCTCAGTAAAGTAAAAGTGACAAGAGACATTGGATTAACCCTGAGCAGCGTTTTTATTCCTTTGAACACAACTTTTGATCACAAAACAGCCAAGGTAAGACCTAATTATTGTCAGGGATTTGAAAACTGATATTGTTTACTTGCTATGTTGTGGCTGCCAGCTCGGTTAATGTTGTGCCTGTAGTGATGGGGTGTACACCCATGGAATCTGTGGAATCTCAGCTTTCAGAAAATGTGTTGTTTGTGCGGAAAGGATGAATTATAAATGATCGTTTTTGTGAGTTATGAGCAGACATAGCAATTGCCCGTTTTTGACATGGGGTCATTTAGAGGCTTCTTGTGAGACTTCTTTTTCGATTTTTTTTTAAGCCAAGTTTCCTCCGGTCAGATGGGTATGGAATATTAATAGTTTCATGAATGACACTTCAGATATAGCACTGTTGCTACATATATAGCATTTTCGGACCCGAGCTCGGGTCCGTGGGGCTTAAGAGGGTAAGAGCATTCCATGGAATATAACAAAAAGTTTTTCTGAAGTCAATTACCTACCCCACCTTTAAGTGATAAAACCAGATGTTGCCGCATGGAAAAACCTTGTTCAATTTGGAGTGGACCTGGATCACAGGGTGGAATCACAAATAATTTACTTAGGGAAACGACTTTAGCAAATATCTGCACTTATCTGCGTGCTATTCTTGTTGGCAATGATGCATTGGTAAAACAAAAAAATCTATATATTCACAAGATACTGTCACAATAAAATATTGATTGTTTAGAACTGTATCTTATTTACTTGTTTTTTATGATAAAATAAAACAGTTTTATTGTCCGAAACAACCCTTTACAATGGAAAAATCCATTAAAAAAACCAGAGTGCTCGCTGCAAACTTAATTGTCAGAGTAATTCGATGGTTAACATTTGCAAACTATATCCAAATTGCCTATAATCGGAAAGTGCTATGTTTTAAGGTAAACCCTTATCCACGACTCACTTTGTTAAAGCTCTGTCTCAGAGTCGACCTTAAAAATGTGCAGTGAGGTCCGCTCTTGGAGCAAATGACACATTATGCCTGGTAACCAACTGACAGAAACGACCTTAGCGGATATCTGCACTTTTGCGATTGCTCTTCTTGTTGGCAATGATGCAGTGGTAAAAAAGCAATATTCGATTTTTGGGGATCCTACCTTATTTACTTGTTTTTTTATGATAAAACAAAACAGGTTTATTGTCCAAAACGATCTTTTACAGTGGAAAAATCCATAAAAAAACTGGAGTGCTCGCTGCAAACTTAAGTAATTAGATGGTTAACTATATCCAAATTGCCTAGTGCTGTGTTTTAAGGTAAACCCTTATCCACGACTCACTTCGTTAAATCTCTGTCTCAAAGTCGACCTTAAAAATCTCCAGTGACGTCCACTCTTGGAGCAAATTGCACAATACGCCTGGTAACCAAAACATCTGGATAACAAAAGAGTTGGAGGAGTTTAAAGCGAGGCAGCTGAGAGGGAAGAGCAGCAGAACGACTGATTATCTGATTCCTGCAACATGAGTCCTGCTCTGGTGCTGTTGGTCTCCTCTCTGCTGGTCTCAGTGGCCTCTCAGTCTCAGGACCACCACGACATGGGCTGGGTCAACGGGTTTCGGCAGAGCTTCAACTTCCAGTGTCCCCACGGAGAGGTGCTGGTGGCCCTCAGGAGCTTCTACAGCGAGGCCGATGGGATGGACCGGCTGTGGTCCTTCGAGTGCCAGGCGACCCCCGAGGGCCTGGGGGAGCCCAGTGACTGCTGGTGGGACGACATCAACCGAGGGGGCATGGAGTGGTGCGTACTAAAGAACCAGAATCACAATCAGATAACTTTATTAGTCTCACAAAGGGGACATTTACATTTGTTACAGCAGAAAAGAGCCAAAGACAGCTTAATGTTAACTAAGAAGCATACATCTTTTTATTAAAGATCAAAAAGACTTGGTGGCATGGAGTGGTGGGGGACTTGTTAACACATGATTTTTACTTTCATTCACTTTTAAAGTGCATTGAGACTTTAATTACAATTGTTGGTGCACTAATTTGATTTTAAAGGATCCAAATAAGATCAATTTCATTGGTTTGACCTGGTGGTGAGTGGTGGGGGATTTATTTGAGTAACACATACTTCCTACTAGGGCTGCTCGATTATGGCAAAAATCATAATCTCGATTATTTGGGTCAATAATTGATATCACGATTATTAAAAACGCTTATCCATTTATTGGAGAAAAGTTGATTACCCTGAACTTTAAGTATAATTCAACTGAAAAACCAATACACATTTTTTTAATTAAAATAACAAAAACAAAAGTAATTATAAAAAAATAATCGTTTTATTTCGATTACGTTGTTTTCGTAATCGTTGCAAGCCATAATCGTGCGATTAATTGAGCAGCCCTATACTTCCTACTTAGTATACAGACGGACAGACAGGCAGACAGACAGACAGACAGACAGACAGGCAGGCAGACAGACAGGCAGGCAGACAGACAGACAGACAGACAGACAGACAGACAGACAGACAGACAGGCAGGCAGACAGACAGACAGACACACAGGCAGACAGACAGACAGACAGACAGACAGGCAGGCAGACAGACAGGCAGGCAGACAGACAGACAGACAGACAGGCAGACAGACAGACAGACACACAGGCAGACAGGCAGGCAGACAGACAGACAGACAGGCAGGCAGACAGACAGACAGACAGACAGACAGACAGGCAGACAGACAGACAGACACACAGGCAGACAGGCAGGCAGACAGACAGACAGACAGACAGGCAGGCAGACAGACAGACAGACAGACAGACAGGCAGGCAGACAGACAGGCAGGCAGACAGACAGACAGACAGACAGACAGACAGACAGGCAGACAGACAGACAGACAGACAGACAGACAGACAGACAGGCAGACAGACAGACAGACAGACAGACAGGCAGACAGACAGACAGACACACAGGCAGACAGACAGGCAGACAGACAGACAGACAGACAGACAGACAGACAGACGGATCATTTATTGATCCCAATTTTGGAAATGTTTGACTTTCATAACTTTAAATAGCATGTTATTTGGACAGATTTGATGACCACCATGATTTCATTGGTTTTCCATGGTTGAATTGAGTGGTGGGGGAATTAGTTACTTATTGAAAACCTGCTTTCTACTGTCGTTGACTTTATCAGCTAGATAAGAGTTTGGGAACATTCAAACTTAAAAATACCATGTTAGTTTGACTGATTGGATTTTGAAGAATCCAAACAAGTTGAATTTCCTTGGTTTTCCTTGCAGGATGTCTGTCCAGGGTTCTTCCTCATGTTTATCTTACTGCAAACATTACACTGGAGCCCCCTTTCCCGCTGGACCAAAACACCCAATCACATCTGGCTTTTGTCGTCAGTGGGAAAGTTTACAATCAGCATTCATTCCCAGGACAAACGACTGGGTCTTATTTATCAAATTCAGCACGGAAACACCCGGAGGACACGATGATCATTTCCGTCCCTCGTGACACTAGTGCAGTGAATAATCCCTCAAACAGGGATTTAGACAATTATTATAATTGATTGATGTACAAAACAAAGAATTAATGCTCTGCTCAAAGTCACCAGACTCCACTGATAGACATGTTATTTGTTATTGTCAAGCAAACTTCATTTAAAAATACTTGAAAGAAAGACTGAATATGAAACAGATATAAAAAAGGGAAAACGAACATCACTGTTTACTAAGTCTGTTTTCGGGGTGTTTGTGACCTTGAAACCCAAACGTGTTTACTGGCAATAACAAAAGGAGTTTATGGCTAATTTTCTTGTAAACAAACCCGTCTTTTTGCGCTGATTTTGGAGGGAGAATGTGTTCGTCATCGGGGATTTAATCAGTGCTGAGATACAGAATATTAATGATGCAGAATGATCGTGCAAAGATTGTGGCATTGTCCATTTCTGCAAACATCATTAAACCACGGGCCCTTCTCATTTCTCTTATTTTTCATTTCCTCGCTCCTCGGTCTTGGTCTCACCGGAAGTTGATTTGTCTGCGCCATTTTGAGTAGCGTCCCAATGGCCTTATTTTTGCCGGAGGACCGAGGAGCGAGGAGCGATAATGGAGGAGCTATAATCGAGGAACCACCAGACCATCCTTCGATGAAATCCTCAGACACTCGCCCCGCCCCCTTTCTGTGTATCGCTCACTGATTGGACGAGGCAGTGCATGCACTGATCTGATGCTTCTTAACATGAGAGCAGTTTCCCAGCGGAGTGAAGAAAATACATGAACCTCACGGGAGTCACTCCTCAGTTTATACTGTGTTTTGTTTCAATTCATGTTTCATTTAGTTACAAATATGTGATATATCTGAACAACAAAGTGGTCAAAAATAATTTTCTTCATTTATTGGAAACATTTTCATGATCGCTTTTTTCAATACATTTTAAGAATGGCGTTTATCTTTTTTGAGAATGAGTTCTTATTTTATTTAATGTATTTGGGTCTACAACAGATGATACAAATGTTTGTGTCAGTAAATGTGTGCTGACAGAGGCGGGGGGGGGTGTGGAAACAACGGGGACAGAGCTGCTGTCAGACGATCAGCTGTGCGGCGTCATCACAAACGGTCGTCGCTTCACGTGACGCTCGGGAGGAAAGGACGTCCCATTGCTCTTAAAACTCATTTCCCTGCTTCTCGTAGTTTCCTTGCACCTCTCCATGCTTCCCTGGTGGGAGGGACTAGTCACAGGGAAACGACACAAGTGAAGGACGCAAGGAATCCATGTAACCGAAGTGAGAAGGAATTTAAACACATCTGTGGTTTGCATAAACTTACAATGCCAACTTGTGTCTCATTTGAGAATGACATACGACTACAATCATTCATAAATGCACTGATACCATATTAGCCAGATTACACGTGTACAGTGAGTGTTGTGGTAAACTCTGTTGCTCTGCTCAGCAGCTGTTCGCTCATCAGATCAACATGTCTGAAAATGTTAAAAACCACGTCAGAGGCACATCTTTGGACCATTTGTCCGACATTGTTCCAATTACCAAGAGGAGAAACTCACAGACCTCAGTGTAGTTGGACATACTTTGACCAACAACAGGTTGTTAAAGGTCACTATTAGCAGACAACACGGGCCCATGCGAGGCGTCTGTGTGGAGTTTAACTCTGAAACTGTTGTATGAACAAAACCACCCGTGTTTTTGGAGTGGAAGATCTCCAGTCTTTATCTGGAACATTAAAAAAAATTGTAACCAGAGGAAGTCTTTGGTCTCGTAAAGACCACTGGTTCGCTAGTGGATACTCATTTTAAACTGCAGTAGTTCAACCACTGCTAAAAAATATGTATGCATAATAAAAAATAGTACTTACAGAAGATAAGCAGTAAAGAACATGAAAACACTTTTTTAAATCAATGTTATTAATCCTGGTGTTTTGCTCCCGGAACAATCAAAGCTTATGAAAGACAAGCAAGCTCAAGTGTCTCATTAAAATCTCTAGTCTTCTTAACAAAAGATTTTGAAACTGTTACAGGTGAGTCTTAAAGGTCCCATGTCATGCTTTTCCGGTTATCACCCGTCCCCTTGTGTTCTGAAGGTTGTTCTGCATGTAAACGGTCTGCAGAGTCACAAACCCTCAAAGTACACCCTGTAGCGAGTAAAACTCTAACACAGAGAAGACCTGTCTGTGCTGCCCCAGAACGCCTCGTTGGAGATCTCTCTTTTTCTTCCTGGGTACAGTGACGTTGAAGAGTTTGTAAATTAACATGAACCCAAGTTGTTGCCTGGCAACGCAATCGCACAACGGCACGTCCATTAATTCCACATCCACACGCATGGATTAACATCGATTTAATACATTAATGTAGCCTTTGTTTCTGCTCAGAGAGGTGTCGACCAGCTGGGCAACAAGAAAATCGGTGAAATTGAGTGTGACTATTAAAAAATAAATCATTATTATATTAATATCGACAATAGCAACCGACTGTCGTGGTAGAGCATTTGCTTGGCATTTCCGGGTATTTCTCCACTGGTTGGGCCATGTTAACAATACCGTGTAACTGTCACTGTCTTCACGTCTCCCAGCATGGTAAATCGTCACATGTTCACGTCTTGCCGTGATACCGGGTTGTTTGTGGGTTGACTGGTTCATTCGAAACAATCCCTCGTGCAAACTTACTTCAAATCAACATCAATGCTACGAGTCACGTTTATCAAAATCAAACATGCAGCATGATCTATAATCAACGTGAATTCGAAGGACGACAATTTTGTCCCACATTTGGTTTTGATTTTTCACAAATAAGTCATTAAACAAAGTCTAAAGGCTTCATGTGTGGAGGGTTAAGCCCCTGTCACACTGTCCCGAAATTGACACCCGATGGACACTCGATAAAGGAAATGTTCAAATTCGGCTGTGATCGTAGCAACATCGGGCCATTCGTGAGGGCATCTTAAGCCATCGTATGACCGCCGGTGGAGTTTCTCAGGCTCCGGCAGCAACTTCGTGAGCGGCAACTTCGTAAGGCACTCGTGAGGGCATCTTGTCAAATCGTGTCATCTTCGTGTTATCATCGGTGCATTCGCCCTCACTCTGATCGGGGCGAATGCCAGATGGCACCGATGATAACAAGATGCCCTCACGATGGCCTTACGAAGGGCAAAATTGACACACAAATTCAACACGAAAATGAACCTTCTCAAGGTCTTTCTGCAATTTTTTGGCATGCCAAAGATTTTGCCACCGCTCACGAAGTTGCTGCCGGAGCCTGAGAAACTCCACCCGCGGTCATACGATGGCTTAAGATGCCCTCACGAATGGCCCGATGTTGCTACGATCACAGCCGAATTTGAACATTTCCTTTATCGTGTGTCCATCGGGTTTTTTATTGCACAACAAAATCATGTACACATATTGTGTAAATAACCCAATTTGTGTTCTGTGAAACTAGAAAGGATATAATACATTATTTTGAAGGACAGTTGACAGGAAGTTGTTGTTGTTATGGAAACAACATTACGGAGAAAACGTAATATTTTCTACATATAAAGACGGAGAAAGTAAAGAACAAAGTCTGAAGATATCAGTACTGTATCATAGTACTGTAACATAATTGTTTGTGTTACTTTCGTTGCAGTTGTATGTTTTAAATGTAATGTAAATGTTGCCTTCGTGTGTGGTTCGGTGCCATCTTCGTGCGAAGTTCACAATTCCATATTCGTGTGTCCATCGGGTGTCAATTTTGGGACAGTGTGACGTGGGCTTTAGAGTTACCAAAACTCAAATCCTACTTACGTTAACGTGACGTTAAACTTTATATGTGTAACTTAAGTTGGCTAAAACAGCTTTTGAGCCAAACCATGATATCTCACAGAACCTAACAAGGTAGTTTAGCTCAGTTTTTTGCTACGAAATGGAGAATGTATTTTAGTAGTTTGGAAACATTATTTGCAAGAGACAGCTGTACTTTACTCCCTAGAAATACATTTAAACCAAGTGGTGTTAGCAGTGTCTTAACATGGTCAAACTATTGTTAATAATTGCTCATTTGGCATTATTGTTCTTCGATTGTGCAGAGAGCAAAATGTTATACAACTGTGATTTTAACTGTGCAACTAGAGATGCTACAGATATAAAAAGTTATTTTTCTGTCCATTGTTTCCTCCTGGTCCTCCCGGGTCTGTAAACATCACAATTCAATATGCAGTGTGTGCGTGTCTTCCTGGAAGACATGACTTCCTCCTCCAGTGAAACAGGCCAATCGCCAACGGGCCTTCAGAGAGTTCACATTGTGATGCTTTTATGGACAACATGTTGCAGACTTTTCCTGGATCCGGTCATTCAGAAAAACTAGAGAGAGAGTTACAATCTCACATAAACATGTTCCTCAGGCTTTGAACTTCACAGGATGTTTGATCTAATTACGTAACTTTGAGAAAAAGCTTCATTGGAGGAAGGACTGTATCCTGACATCTCTCCTACTGTTTTTCATCAATATATCACAGGTCTCAGATGTATACAGAACCTGTCTCTGATTGGCTGAAACACCAAACAGATCGTTGCAGCATTACCCATAATCCCCTCTGTTTCAGCCCTGTTTCCAAAGTGCTGATTCTCTGTCTGTTACTTTAGATGAAAATAAGGAGCCCCTCCCCACGCCCCTCTGAGAGACATTTGGTTACAAAGAACTCAATGGTGCTCTAGAGGAGATTCAGGTGATAAGGGGGGGGGGGGGGGGGGGGGTTACCTTGGTTGCTAATGGTTACACAAGACAAAACATCGTTATGACGTCATAAAGTGGCCAAAATCTGATGAGCTCATTTTCAGACAGGTTTTTATAGAAAAGGATCAAAAAGAGAGAGAATCTTTGTTCCTGAAACTTTCAGAGTCTCTTTCCACAGAGGGGACACATGTTGATGTAGAAGAGACATGAAGAAGAGGGGACACATGCTGATGTAGAAGAGACATGAAGAAGAGGGGACACATGTTGATGTAGAAGAGACATGAAGAAGAGGGGACACATGTTGATGTAGAAGAGACATGAAGAAGAGGGGACACATGTTGATGAAGAAGAGACGTGGAAAAGTGGATTTTGCATAATAGGTGACCTTTAAACAGCAGCTTGAATCAAAACCAGTAACCGGCTCCAGATAACTTCTTCAAGGTTTTGGGAGCTATTTCTTTGGTGTTCTTTAGATTCATTTGGAGGTAAACTCGACTGCACCCAGCCCTCAGATTGAAAGACAAACAATGATTTCTCTATTGCCGCCGCGCCTTTTTCTCTTTACGACTCTGTCTGTTTGAGTTACAGCAGTTTCACCCTGCAGGGACACGAATGTTTCCATGACAAACGTGGGGCAGTTCCTTCTGCTCAAACCTCGTATCGTTGGCTGTGTTGTGGTGACAGCATAGTATATGGGTCATAAACAAAAAAACTGTCAACAAACCAGTATTAACCTCAAACAATAAAGATGCATTTTTCTCTCTAATGTGTCACCGCTCAATGAAGTGAGGAAGTACTTGAAGGAGAGAGACTGACATTCTGTGCTTTTCATTGTCAATATAGTTCAAGGTTCAAGGCTTTTATGTGTACATAGCTACAGTCACAGGCTCCTCCAACAGGGCAACACAATAAAACAGAGAATAGTGCAAGTAAATAAAATCAAATAGAATATAATAGAAATGGGGCAGAATAGTCTATATACAAGTAACTGGAATTATGATATATATAAGTTGCAAACAGATGTTATTGATGTTGTTTCAAAAGTTCAGGTGTGTAACAGACTTATGGCCTGTGGGATAAAACTGTCCCTTAGTTCAATATAGTGAAATGTATGTTTTTTTTTAACGTAATAATAATAATAATGCATTACATTTTTTATTAGAGCGCTTTTACAGGTGCTCAAAGCGCTTTACACATTACACATATTAGACACGTAAGAGTCATTACTGCGGACCCACAGGAGCAAATGCGGGTAAAGTGTCTTGCCCAAGGACACAACGGCCTGACGCAGTGGCGGCCGAGGCGGGATTCGAACTGGAGCCCCTTGATCTTATGACCAACGCTCTAACCACTGCGCCAAAACCGCCCTGATTGACTCTCTTTTTCTTCGCAGGACTTCCACATGCACTCGTAACGGGCTGGTGGCCGGCGTACAAAGCAAGTACTTTGAATCCGTTCTGGACCGAGAGTGGCAGTTCTACTGCTGCTACTACAAGCGCCGCTGCCCCTACTCCTGCATGTACGTACTCACAGGGCTTTGTTACAGGACATGTACACTAAGATACTTCTATACTTTGGGAAAAGGATCGAAACCAGACTCCTATGAAGCTGAAGCAGACACTAACTAACTAAATAAAAGAGATACACTTTATGTGTGTACACAAACTTTAGTGTTATTTAAATACTTTGGTTTGACAGAGGTTATTTTGTGTACAAATTCTTAGAGGTCACAACTCAAAGACAAGAAATAGTCCTGCACATAAATTAACTTGCACTTTACAATTTCAGTAAGGATTAAATAAACAGGATTCAACATGTTGATTAGGAAGCTGCAGGGCTTTTGTTTTGCGATACCATTCATAGCAATACATGCATGACTTACACACTAAATCAATTGTTTAATTCACATATTTGAATAGTAGATTAGGGAAAGATATTGCATAGGAACTAAGGTCAGAGTGGTCAGAGTGGTCTGGATGGACCCAAAAAATGCAGGACTAACTGAACCATCCCATGTTCGTGAGTAGCTTTAGTACATAAGCCCTAACTGTTAACTATCACGTGACTTCAAAACTTAACTAATAGCACTTCTCCAGTTATTTTTAAACCAAATCACAATCTTTTGTTTACCTAACTAGGTTTGATGTCTTAAACTTAACCAAGTGTTTCACATATAGTTATTTAAACCAGAAATACCATCAATCAATCAATCAAAGTTTATTTATATAGCCCAATATCACAATGTTACATTTGTCTCAGTGGACTTCACAGTTTGTACAGAATGACAGTATGGCAATACGACACCCTCTGTCCTTAGACCCTCTGTCCTCAGACCCTCTGTCCTTAGACCCTCACATCGTACAAGGAAACACTTCCAGAGAAACCCCACAGTTTAAAGGGAACATGGGAGAAACCTCAGGGAGAGCAACAGAGGAGGGATCCCTCTCCCAGGACGGACAGATGTGCAATAGATGCCGTGTGTAAATCGAAGAGATAATACATTTTACAGCATATAGACCGAATGTTAGGAAATGCATGTGTCTGTAATAAGAAGATGAATCCACGAGGATGTCAGCTACAGTCCTGTGGGAGCCATCAGGGAAATACCAATACCATATTTTGTGTTGCCTAAACCTCCCTGAGTAGTTTTGTGTTGAAAGACTGTATGCACCTAACAAGCTCATCTTGACACGTGTTGCTGTACATTCGTAAATAATTTCACACAACTTTTACTTATAAACTATAAAAATGTTTCACAAAGACACAATTTTACTGTTTGCATATGAGAATGTTATCGATCTTCTTGTTTTAATCTTGGCAAGAAAACCAAATGATCATATTTCCCAATGAGTCCAACTGTACTTTTAAAGCTTCACATTGTGATACTCAACATGCCACACACGGCTAATTTGCATCCACAGGAAGACCAGTGACGTCCCTGAGCAGTACAGAGAGGAGGGCGAGATGGTGGTCCCCAGTTATGGATTCTTCATCCGAGGAGCCGAGTCCACCTTCAGTGGAGTGCTGAGGTTTGATCACAACATCTGTTTATCTCCTAATAACTTCTGATCCCATGAGGCCACAGATTGGATCAGAAATCCATCCAGAAATTGTTGAAATCCTCTCAATTGGAAGACTCCGGAGTTTGCCTGATGGGACCAGAATGTATTGGCACACCAAAGAAAAACCAGTAAAGTTTTACGATTGTTGAAGTGACAGATTTTTGTCTTTTGTTTCAGGGATCGGCAGTGGAAGTACATCCTGTGCAGAATGACAGACTTTGACTGCGAATTTGAGAATTTATAGAACTTTCCCCTCACTATATAAAAGCACAATATTTACTCTTACATTTAAACAAAAAACATAATACTGACATTATGCATAACTGATATGATTCACATTTTCATTCATGGTTTACTTTTGTTAAATGCATCGCCCACACACCCTGTATCCTCATGTTTTTAAGTCTGGCATGCACACATCACTGCTCACATACTAGTTAAATGTCTAGAGACAAACAAAGGAATTATGTCGCACCAAAACCCGAAACTCCAATATAAATTGTGATCCAGTCCATTTTTAACCTAGATTTGAAGCCGTTTTGTATTTACAATTGCTGTTTTAAAAAAAGATGGATTGGACAAAAATAATCATGTCAATGACAGACTTAAAGGTCCCGTGTCATGGCCATTTCCACTGATCATATTTCCAGTGTTGAGGTCTACTAGAATAGATTTATATTGTTCAATGTTCCAAACTCACATTGGTTTCTCATACAGCATCTCTGTACTGTGTATTCACTCTCTGTCCTAAACGGCTTGTTGGAGCTCCTGCCCCCCCCCTCCCTGTGAGCCCAGTGGCCGTCTGCGAGACAGCGAGACACGGCGAAACCCAGCCCAAAACACACACACACTCGGCTGAGTTCAGCGAGACACAGCGAAACCCAGCCCAAAACACACACACACCCGCAGCCTGGCTGGGAGTTTGTGTGTGTGCCCAGGCTGAGTTCCACGGTGTCTCGCTGAACTCAGCCGAGTGTGTGTGTGTGAGGAAGTCCGCGGATTGGTCCAAACGTAACGGCTCCGCGGACGTAATGTTACGTCACTATACCCGAAATACGTCACTATACCCAAGAAGAAAACAATGGAAAAAGATAAATCTCCAACGAGGCGTTCAGGGGCAGCATAGACAGGTCTTCTCTGTGTTAGAGTTTTACTCGCTACAGGGTGTACTTTGAGGGTTTGTGACTCTGCAGACCGTTCACATGCAGAAAAACCTTCATAACACAAGGGGACGGGTGATAACTAGAAAAGCATGACATGGGCCCTTTAACCAAATTGAGTTTTATGTTCTTCATGTTTCTTTTTAATGAAATTCAAGCATCATGAATAATGTTAAGCTAACTAACTGACTTTTAAGATAGCTAGCTTGTTAGATAATAGGTAAAGTACTTAAGGCATGCAAATATATCTATGCTAACTAGGGTAAGCAAAAGTGCATTGTGCAACAGAGCTTTGCCTAATTTAAATCTTGATATACACATTTCTAACCTTGTTGAACTGATTATAATACATCTTAGTTTATAAGATGTTTGTTTGTGAGTCTTCCAGAGGATTTGGGCTCACAGAGACTTTTGGAAAGGGGTTTGACTTTTGGTTGCTGCAGGAACTGGAAGTCATTTGGCAGCATGTGAAAGTCTTCCAAGCAACAATTGGATAATTGGATGCTGTGGTCATGGTGGTGGAAAACACCAATCAGGCTCCAGCCTCTCTTAGTGGAGGTCACATGGCGGTGAAGGCCATTTGGTTGGATTGTCACGGTCATAAAAACACTCAGTGGGATGCAGGGTGTGACTGATTGAGATATTGTCTTGAAGGGTGTTTGTGTTGAAAGAAATAGACCTATCATATCATATAGAGCCTCTAGCATCAGGACTTTTTGTAATGAAGAGTTTTGTAATCTGCTTTCAACTGACTTCACATGTTATATACTGTACTGTTGTCACGATCTGTCTTTGTGGTGTTTTGTCTTGTTTGGATCTGTCTGTGGTTCCCTGTCGTTAGTTTCCCTGGTGTGTCTGATTACCCGATTGTGTTCACCTGTGGCCCCTGTGTTTTCTCCTCCCTCCTCACCTGTGTCTTGTTTGTGTGATTAGTCTTGTGTGTATTTAAGTTCTGGTTTTTCTGTCTGTCTTTGTCGGTTCGTCTTTCGTTGTTGACTGTGTTCACCGGTGAGTGTTCTGTCTGTCCTAGTTCTATTTTTCATTATCCTTGAAATAAAGGTATATCAGGTTAATCTGCATTTGGGTCCTGCTTCCTTCGCTCTACCGTGACAGAAGGTCGGTTCGTTCTGTCACGGTAGAGCGTAGAGAGAAAACACAGTGGCCACAGGTGAACACAATCGGGTAATCAGACACACCAGGGAAACTAACGACAGGGAACCACAGACAGATCCAAACAAGACAAAACACCACAAAGACAGATCGTGACAACTGTACTGGAACTCATGTAACTATACTGTGTGGAAACGGGATTAAAATCATCCAATTATTTTAAATGTGTTGGTGTGTTCATTCATTCAACATGTTGCCAAGACAACTGTTTTGCATGTTGTTAGAAAATCTAAATAGTGGAGATCTCCACGAAGGCCTCCATGATTCGGATCCGGTTGATAAATACCGTTTAGCGTATCTATTTAAACATTATTTGCGCGTTAGCTATATATGATTGATGGTTGCAACTTTCTTAATTCAATCCAAATAATGTTTAAACACAGTTAACAATACTTGAAAGGTTTAAGAAATCTGTTGGGAATTTTTTACAAATACCTAAAAGGAGCCAATACAAAATACAAGAACGTGTGCAAAATATAAGTGTTAAAAAATAGTAAATGAATATAAACTGCATATAATTGTTATCTTATTAGCTATTCAATGACACATACTTTATGAACTCATTATTTGTTATTTACTCAAACCAATGATAACATTTCCGGCCAATGGTGCATTCAAGTGTTTCTCCGGTGGTACCGAAGTTCTTTCGATTTCGGTATGTTCATAAGCTTTAAGTTGTAAATTGAGAACAACATCGACGTTTCAAATAAGATATGTAATTTTGTATTGCTCAGAGTATTTAAATAAAATAATATCTGTGTCCAAGTTGTTGTTTCGACTTAAGCGGTGTTCATGGACATTTTTCCAGTGATTAACAATTTCTCTGAAATATTTGTTTCCGTGCGGCGATTCAGATTTCTTTAAAAATGTAATAAGTATTTCTTTGGTCAATGCTACACCCTTTCAACTTGGCAATTTTTCCAGCCAGTCAATCAAAACACATTTTGGGGAGGGGCTTTTAAAGATACAGGCACCTAGAGTGGTGCAGTGACGAGTCCTAAAACCCGGAAGTGAGTCAGCATTTTACCCTATGATTTTACCACTACCGGTTCCCTCGTCTCAGAGCCAATAGGCGCGTTCACACCGGAGTACTTTTACCCGTACTTTTCCCGTTTAGTTCCGATAGTGCCTGGAATTTTGCGTTCACACCAAAAAGAGAACTTAGTTCAGAGAACTTTTACCCCCTTTGTAGTGCCTGCTAGAGAGGTGGGATTATCCTGGGGAGAAAAAAGTAAGTTCTGATTGGCTGGGCGAATTACAAACCACGCCCCGTAAGCCTCTGAAAAGTTTTGTGAGTTGAGTTGAGTTTTGCTGGCATTAGCATTATTAGCATTAGCATTAGCCCCGCGCACCAACGGAGAGAGAATAACTTATGGCAACACAAAAAAAAACATGGGAGCGGTGGAGATGAGGAGGTGTCGGCGTTCTGGCGATTTACTCTGAAGGCTTCAGTAGAAGCTGCTGGGACTCCCAGCAGCTTCTACTGAAGCCAGTCCCCAACTCCGGGGACTTCCGGCCGGGGACTTCAGGTGGCAGTATACGCAGTGAAGTGGTTTGCGGCCTGCCAGTAAACCCAAAGCAGAAGAAGAAGAAGTGACGTCAGCGGCTTCATTTGCGTAATCTTCCCTCAGGGAAAAGTACTCCGGTGTGAACGCAATCTGTACTAATGGGGGCACTAAGTGCTGAGCACTAAGAACGACAAAGTACTTGATGCGAAAGCGGCTAATGGGATTTCTCCATAGGATCTTGTAAAATATCCGGAAATAAGGTCTGTGGTTGAAACACATTTAAGAGACGGATTATGTTTTGTTCTACCACATTAAATCCATCAGCAGTGACCCCACTGGTGATTTCTGAAGAGTTTACGTGTCTGAAAAACGTGGCTGAATAGGACTACAGAAGTTGTCGAGGCCGTTGTACGTCATTACGGCGAACACGTAAACACTCCTCTAACTTTGTTTTCCCTGTTCTTTTCCAAAATCCTATGGAGAAATCCCGTTGCTTTTTTGTCGAGGGAACCAGCAGTTTACTTCCGGGTAAATAGGTCATCCCCGCACCGCTCAATGTGGAGCGTTGTAGTCAGAAAGTGAATACAGGTATATTCAGACGGACAGTATGAGGAAAATAATGTATATTTGTTTTACTATAAAGCATGGAAGCATGTTTCCGTAGAAATACCTAATGCAAGTAAACCTGAAAAGAAACTTTATATAGCCTCTTTAAAATGAACCCTTGGATTTGAAGGTTGCCTCTACTACAGAACACCTCTATAAGTGATCACTTGTTTATCTGTAATGATAGAAGGTAGAAAAGGGACCATCAACAACAAAACACACCAAGTTTTATTAAAATCAGGCCAATATGTGTTCCTGCTGAAACACCATAACAAACATAACCTCCTTGGCACACGAAAGTATGGGATGTTTAAAATGTCATATTGCCGTGATTATTAAAATCTTACGCACATGTGGAGGGAAAGTGTTGTGGGAGAAAGGATAATCTCGCTATGTGAGAGTGAAAGCCCTCCAAAAACACAGCGAGGATGAAGTCAGCCATGACGTTATTCAGCAGCTTAACTTGGCTGAAGGCAAACTCAACACTTCTTTGTTTTTTCCATAACACGCCGCAGCAGGGCTCTGACATCAGGGATGACTTTATCAACCAAATCACTTTGTTACTCACGTGATAGTTAGTCGGATGTAAACAGTAGAGGAGGGGAAAGCGTTAGTTCATGCTACTTAAAGTTACTATTAAACACAGGAATAGTTTGACCTCTTGGGGAAGATGGAGCTTGGAGGGACACAAAAAATAACATATTTATATGCAGTGAAAAAGCGCCATTTGTAGCTTTGTGTCTCCTTAAAGTCTTTTTGAATGTTTTGTGTCTATAAGTGGTTGTCTGTCTCTTTGCATTCATTTTGTGTGTCTTAGTGGGACGGGTGGCGCAGTGGTCTGTGCATCCGATCATCAGATCAAGGGGTGCTGGGGAACTCCAGTTCGAAACCTGCTCCTGCCGCCACTGCGTCAGGCCGTTGTGTCCTTGGGCAAGACACTTCACCCGGATTTGCTCCTGTGGGTATTATCCACAGTACATGTATAATACCAATGTGTACCTGTAAAAGCGCCTCGATGACCTCGAGGCGTGAAGATGGACGGTGTGGCGCAGTGCGCTGTGCAATGATCATCAGATCAAGGGGTGAAACCCGCCGCTGCTGCGTCTGTAAAGCCAGTGTGTCCTTGGGCAAGACACTTCACCTGAACTTGCTCCTGTGGGTATTGTCCACAGTATCTGACCATTGCATGTATGATATATGTGTAATGTGTGTATATGTAAAAGCGCTTTGAGTCATTGATAAAGCGCTATAATAAATGTAAGGAATTATTATTAGTGTACCTGTGGTTAATGTTGTCTCTTTGTAGTCTCTAGTCTACGTAGTTGTTGCATCTCTCTGTAGTCATTTTTAATGAATTTGATCTTTCTTTGTGGTTGTTTTGAGTCCCTGTAGTTGCTTTCCTGCTCTTTTGGTCATTTCCGGTCTCGTTGCAGCTGTTTCGGTCTCTTTTAAGTAGTGTTTTGTCTCTTCTTGGTACACTTCTCTTTGATTGACTGGGCCACTTTGTCCTCATGTCAAGCTACATTTCTTTACTACCCCAACTCTCCAAAGTCCTATTAAAATGTATTGGAGCTTAATGGAGTGAGCTGGGCGAAGGTCAGGCGGCTCGTCTTGAAAAGAGCTGGGGAGCGGGCCAGTAGCTTTCAGCACTATTTGTTTATGGCAGCTGCTGTCCCGGGGCACGGGGCCAAAGCCGCGGCGACACAGCTGTCCCCGGGGCCGCCGGACGGAGGAGAGGCACACGCCTGAGGAGAGGAGGGACCACAGGGATCCGATATCAAGCCTCCGAGAGGAACGAGGCTCCCAGGGTCCTACCGCCACCCCGCTCTGTGACCATGGAGAAAAGTAGTTGCTTTGGGTCTCTTCAAAGTTATTTTGAGTCTCTTCGAAGTTATTTTGAGTCTCTTCGAAGTTATTTTGAGTCTCTTCGAAGTTATTTTGAGTCTCTTCGAAGTTATTTTGAGTCACTTCGAAGTTATTTTGAGTCTCTTCGAAGTTATTTTGAGTCACTTAGAAGTTATTTTGAGTCACTTCTTGGCATTTTGTGTGTCATTGAAGTCAACTTGGTCTTGGGTCTTGTCTGTCCAGCTGTAAAATCTCTATGGGACGTAGTTGGTGATACTCTCGCTGAGATCCTGAACATAGAGATACTCTTAACTCCAGCTACATGCTTGCTGGGATCCCCGCTCAATGGCATAACATCAACATTTGCAAGTAAACGTATAGCCCTATGCCTTTCAACTAAACGCCTCGTTCTTATGAACTGGAAAGTCAGAAACTGCTTCAATTGAAATAGATGGCTGGAAGACTTCCTAAACATCTTAAGTATGGAAGAAGCTGCTTTCTCCCTGTTACATTTGGTTAAGCCAGACAACAGGCTTTGGGATAGAATAAGGGCTTTCCTGGACTCAAACCATCTCGGCTGCCAACAATAAATATAATAATATATATTAATAAATAAATATAAATAAAGAGAAATGAGCTATGAAGAAACAGGAAAATAACGGTAATAATAACGAAAGAAGTTAAATTAAATGGGAAATGGATGAAGAGGTGAATTAATCATAAAAGGAAGAGATGTGTGTGTGTATATGTGTGTGCATATATATATGTATTTATTTGACTATTTATTTACCTATTAAACAATGAAGTGTACCTATATTATGAAGCAAATCATGTATAAATAAAACGCCATATGCATACATCAAATGTAACTGACACTGTAATCGCCCTACCCTTCATGTTATGTCCTGTCCTACTTGTGATGTGTGTGAGCCATGTCCTTGTCCGTGTGTTTTTGTCTTTTGAAAATGTTTAATAAAATATAAATGTTTTGTGCGGCTTTGTAGTAATTTTTGGAGATGCTTTTATGTTTGTTTGTGGCCGTTTTGTGTCTCTTAGTTGTTATTCTGAGTCACTTTGAAGTTAATTTGTGTGTCTCTGTCGGCATGTTGTGTCTCTCTGTTGTTATTTTGTCTTTTAATAGCATTTTGTTGCCTCTTTGAAGTCCTTTTGAAACTAAGTTAACTTGTTTTTATGCGGTTTTGTAGTACATTTAGTCTCTTTGGTTACATTTCATCTATCTTTTGGTTATTCATATTTCTTCGTCCAAGGGTCCGACAGTCACCCCGCTCTGTGACTCTGGAGGAAAACATCCCAACTCTTGTCTTTTTGGAGATGATTTGTGTGTCTTTGTAGAGATTTTGAGTTTGTTTGTGGCCATTTTGTGTCTTTTAGGTGTTATTTTGAGTCACTTTGAAGTTCATTTGTGTGTGTCTGTGGGCATTCTGTGTCTGTGGGTGTTTCTCAATCTCAGCTGCTCCAGAGCCACTATTTCAAGCATCCTACGTCATCGAGTGCCGCCGAAGGACTGTTCCAATGTCCAGCATACTTGGAATTCTCCCGAGCCCGGCGTACTTCGTTTGGAGAAATTTTGAGGCTGCACATGTGAAGACTCCGCGGTCTTAAAATTCCCACAATGCTTTGCGCACGGACCAATTTCCCCAAATCTGTGGCGGAAAATGTAAGGCGGGGCCTCTCATATGACGAACACTTGCTCGCCTGTTCCACTCTTCGTTTTCTGAGGCTAAGAAGTATTCTTGCTCGCTTCTGAAGCAAGTGACTCGGAAGACATGTGCTACCAAGCAAGTGTACTCGACATTGAGAAACACCCTGTATATGTAGCCCTTCTCTCCCTTTGTCTTGTGTCAGTTCGTCTCCACGTCGAGTCCATGTCTGTTATCATAGTGAATCTTTTGTATTATCTAAGTTTGTTAAGTGTTTTTGTTTGTAGCTTTTATTAATAAAATATATGTTTTAGTTAACTGAATCGTGCATCCGAGTTCCTGTGAGCCCATCGTGTCAGTTAGTCCCTAATTTGTTCCTTAATACTGCTGACAGATAAACCAACCAACAAATTGCATAGAAAACAGCCTTACTCATAATAAGTAAACATTATCATTATTAATTATAATTTTTTCCCTTTTTCACAGTATTTTTAAAGTGTTACCGACCATTTAAAGCAGGGGGGTCAAACTCAAATACACAGTGGGCCAAAATAAAAAAATGGGTGCAAGTCAAGGGCCGGACTGGTTCAATGTTTATTGCAGAACTTATTGAAATGAACTTATTGCACATATTAAACCTGGAACTAACAAAGCTTCAATGATTGCCTATAAAAACAACATTAAATAATCAGTTGCATTCATTTCTTATGGCTCTATCTGCAGCTTAGAGTCATTTCTTATGAGTACATTTTCCCACAGGCCAACAACAGCTTCAACAAAACTATTCCCCTCAAAGAGAAAACCAAACATGCCCTGTTGTCCTGAGAGAAAGTGCAGAAGGAAGCATCCATTAAACTCAGTGTGCTGCTCTGTGATGCTAGCTCAGATACTTGGCATCTCATCTTGGGTGCAAGGTCATCAATGTTTGGGCTCAGGCTCTGAGCGGAGGAGACCCTCAGGATGGAGTGAAGGTGTGCGTGCAATATACCGGCGGGCCAGATCTAATAGGAATTAGAAATGATCCTGCGGGCCGAAATTAAATCCACCAAGGGCCTGATTTGGCCCCCGGGCCTCGAGTTTGACACATGTGGTTTAAAGGGTTTTAAGTTCTCATCAAAGTTTTGTCCTTTAATCAAATGTTCAGTTGCCTGTTAGAACGTTTCAGATTTTAAAATGTGAACTGCATAAATAGCGCTCACCAATCTCTACAAGAGGTGAGTTTTTAGCAGGAGCTTTCTGCAGAGATGACCCAGCGGTGCCTCTTCCTGAGCCGCTAACCACGAGGAGAGATTATCTCCCGCTCTTTCCTCCTCTCCCTCCAACATGTTTCATTACAGCTGGATAAAGAACAATCCTTTTCAAAACAGAATTCACACCGGCTGTAATTAAAGTTTATTGCCTGGGTCACAAAGCTATTAAAGTCTCCTAACTGCAATCGCTTTCACAATCTGTAGTTATCCACCATATAATCAAGACTAAAGTATATATTTATGGCAACAAAGCCCCGGAGAGTAAAAGGGATTTGATTTATGATTAAAAACCTGCTGCTGGTTTGATATACTGCATGCCTGGACCATTATCATTTAAATAGATCCTATTTTATACTCATTTTATGAAACAAACATTTCACAAATCTTTAGATATTGTATTTGTGGTAAGAATGCATATAAAGGAAAAAATAATGACAACATTTATCGTTATTACTCCGGCTCAGGAGGTCATGTTTTAGGCTTGGTTTGTCTGCAGGATTTTGGGGGAAACTACCAGCCTGATATTTATGAAACTTGGTGGGAGACTGAAGCATGAACCAAGGAAGAACATATTACGTTTGGGAGTGGATCTGATACCCAAATCACTTTCTTAACATTGCAAGATATAGAGCATTTGGCCGTGGAGGAGGTTTGTGTTCTTCGAGTGCTCGTCTACTATGTCCTATTTTATTGTATTTATTGTCTAATGGGAATAGCGTAAGAAACAGACTCAAATCTTAATGTACAAATTAAACGTTTTACCTGAACAATGTGCACGTTGAAGGAAGTAGTTAATACCTAATGTAATGGCAAAAAATCCAGAGTTGTCACAAAAACACTTTACTTAAAACCCAACCATATCCCTAGAAATAATGTTGGCATTGTACGTTTGTGAAAAATCAGGGATACCTTAAGATAAGACCTTTAGTTATCCATTTGTAGGAACATTCAGGTTTCATAGCAGTCAGAACAAGAGTAAAACAAGGACAGTATAATTAAGAGTGCACACACGGATAATACAAATAGAAATATGAGTAAGTAGGTTAGTAACGGTATAAATAAGAATAGCAACGATTAGATCAAGTTACACTGTGTGGCTAAATGTACATATATCCAAAAGTGCGAGTGCAAGTCTTATGTCAATGTTTCTGAACCAAAATACGTGACATGCTACCAGAAACACCACATGACTTTGTGAAACGATGGCTGTGAAACGCCTGGTTTGGTTTAGCATGTGAACAGAGGTTGTAAGAGAAACCCAAAAAACAAGTATGAGCTTGAAAATGAGCATTGTTTTGTTTTTAGCGGATGTCTCAATACTCTACAGAACATCCACTCAAGTGATGAGACAAGCACTTGTTTGTATTTAATTACAGAACTTGAGATGGATCAACAACAACAACAACAACCCATAATGCCTCTGAAGTTGAGCACCAATCATCTCTGAATAAAAAAAGCATCACTTTTCTCAGTTAGTGTCTGAGGTCATTATCTGGGATCCATTAAGGCCTCTGAGCAGCTGCAGCTCTGAATGAGGAAAATAACAGATTCTCACAATATGAGGTAACTGTATTCATGCTCAAATCCTTTTTTAGCATCATTTTTAGTCCTCAAAAACATGTTTGTGAACTCTACGAGATACTCAGCTAAATGCTGCTGTGATTAAACGCCATATCATGTTCCAAACCACATTTCTGAAACAGTATGGAGCTCAAATCCTTCTTTTCTTGCCGGTTTACCACAATGTGAGTTCCTTTTGTTATGTCCTGCTTCTTCACACATAATCTCTTCAGTACAGGTTAGCTCTGAGTGTTAGCGATGCTAATGTAAACACAGACCATATTACTTCCAAAACACGTCGGGCATTGTTTCTGATAGCAACGTTTCTGATTGGGCCGTGGGTCCACATTTCAGATATTACGTCATATCGGACTCAAATCTGGATCAGCTCCGTTGTTCCCCGTTTTAGAGATTTGGGTACGGAGGAAAAGAGAGAGGGTTTTGTTTTCTGACACTTTGTGAGTTCCCTGACACACCAGGGACACATATTTAATGTATAAAATACATTAAAAAGTGTGTTTTGCATGATAGGAGACCTTTAAACATTGTTTTAAGTTGAGTAAAACTCTCTGATCTGGAGCAGTGGAGGCGTGGGGATCTGTGTTTGTGGAGTGGGAAGGGAGCCCCCCATGCAGAGGGACCCTGACCCGCCTCAGGCTGAAACATCCACAGATAGCATGTTTATTTTAGGGAGCCTCTGCCCGCTCTCCATGCTCTCACTTGAGGACAAAAACAGCTGCCTTTTCATGTCCGAAAACAAGGGGTGCAGAGCGGGGGGAAAAGCCACCAGAACTCAGCTGGACTGACTCGTTCCTGCAGATATGCACTGCTTTTCTAAGAAGATATAATGGTATCCTGACACGATAGAGAAAATCAAACCAGTGGGAGTCATTTTAAGGGTCAGTTTAAGCTAAATATCTGTCGTTTTGATATCCCCCTACATCCAAATACAATTGAAGTGAATGGCAGTTTGCGTGTATTGCTTATAAGTATTTCAAAAAGCTATTTAAATTAGTTTCTGCTAAATCAGGGATACCCTAAAACAGGGGTGCCCAACCAGTCGATCGCGATCGACCGGTCGATCGCGGGGAGATTCCCAGTCGATCGCGATATGTGTCTGAAAATAGAACAACAATATTCTGTTTTATCGTTAATGTCCTATAACATAATCTTCCTGTGCCAGAATAATGCACTTGAACGCATCAAAGCTTTGTGATTGGCCGGCGTGACCCCATGTGTCGGGGCGTGGCTGGTGAGCAGTGGGCACTATTTCGCTGACGTTGTCCGTGTCAACAGGAGTGCCAGTCCGCACACACACAAGACCGCAATTATGGCAGAAGCAAAAAAGCCCAACATATATAATTTTCACTCCGAGTGGGAGGATAATTATTTTTGTATCTATTCCAATTCAAAGTCCATCTGTCTCTCATCTGCAATGCGAGCGTGGCTTTATCGAAGAAGGGTAATTTAGGAGCGGCATTTACGACGGAATTCCCTCCTAATTCTGCCCTACGCTCCAAAAGGTGAGGGACCTGAAAGGACAGCTAAATGCACAGCAGTCCATTTTCACCAGGCCCAACAACAAGAGCAAGGCTGCTACCATAGCATCTTATCGTGTCAGTCACGTTCTTGCGAAACACATGAAGTCTTTCCAGGCTGAAATGACTGAGGGGGCTGTTCAAAAATCCTAGGGGGCGACTTTTTTTCACAACAACGAAAAATACTGGCAATGTAATGAATTGACACACCAAGTTGTTTTCATTCTCACTGCTCTACAATCTCTTTGCTTCTTTATTTGTATTCCGGATTGACCCCTCTCATTCTGTTCTTTTCCTCTGATCTTTAATAATAGATAGTACATTATTAGATGCCTGCACTTTGTTAGTCACGTTAACAGACTAACATTGATTTCCTCAATCTATAAATGGACAGGCTCTGTAATTATACCATAACATTTTCTCCTCTATCCCTTAACTCGTCTTCCTATACAGATTTATTTACTTACTATCTACTCTAGTCATGTCAGGATTAAAGACAAATGAATCTGGTTGATTTTTTATTTTCAGGATTGAATGTTCAAACCAAGACCTGGCATTCCATAAGAAAGTGACTAATATATAAACCAAATGTAATATTGGATCAAATACTACACCAAATGGACAGACACAGATTAAAAATCCGTTACTAGATGTCGCTCATTGTACCAATATGGTTTATATAATAACATATTATTATTATAGTAAAAGGGCTCGCTTTGGCAAAAACCTGATCCATACAGGCAGCCCTAAATAATAACAGGTAAGCATCATGTGTGGTGCTATCTGTAGTTGTCTTATTTTTTGTCGATTTCATCTTGTTTTCACAGAGCTGTGGAAATGAATTTCCCCCTGGGGACAATAAATCTAATCTAAACTAATTTAATATTCAATCCCACACTTGGCGATTGAGAACATACATTCGTAATTTACCTCGTTTAAATCACTTTTGTTCTAATACTATGGATTTACTTGACACTACTAGCCGACTTTCTTTTGTCCAATATTTTGCGGGAAGGTACATTGAATTAGAAGCTTCTTATTATACATCCATGGGTAGAAGAAGAAGAAGTAGAGGTAGAAGAAGAAGAAGTAGAGGTAGAAGAAGAAGAAGTAGAGGTAGAAGAAGAAGAAGTAGAGGAAGAAGAAGAAGTAGAGGTAGAAGAAGAAGAAGTATTAGAAAAAGAAATACACTAACGCTACAAACAGGCACAACACTGTTACTCTGTTTTTACTGACATGTAACATTTTATTTCACCTTGCTCTATATTTTTTAACGCACATTCCGAAAATGGGGACTTTGCCCGGAAAACAGGGACGTTTTGGTCCCCCATCCGACTGTGTTTACAGCTAAGCACACATGCTAACATTAATTAAGACTACAAGCTCACTTGGGGTTGAGGCTTGTTTACACGTTGCTTGACTGCCTGCCCACATATCTGATCTAAATATAGTAACGTGTGTTGGGGAAAATAATTATTTAAAGTTATTTAATAATTGTGACATTTATTTAACTTTTCGATGGCTGAATGATGCTCAAAGTGAGGGGGCAAATAAAACAACTTAGGAGGCAATGCCCCCTTTTGCCCCCTCGTGGCGCCAGGCCCGAGTCTTTCAAAGACGGCGAAGTTGTGAAAGAAGCATTCCTGGAGGCTGCCGACGCGCTTTTTGGGGACAGTAAAAATAACAGTAGCATTTCAACAGGTTTTTGATATAATAAAAACTTAAGTTAGATACCGTTATTAATCAGCTGTACGTTTTTGTTTGTTTGAACTTATTAATTATAATTATTGTACAAAATGGTATAAGATAAAGTTATAGTCTATTATCAATTCAGGTTAAGTTAAGAAACTAGTGTTGCTTGCATCCTATTTTAAAGGCATTTATTTGTATACTCTACTAAATGCAACAAAAAAAGGGTTTGATTCTATTAATTTTGTCTTTTTTATTGCACTTTGGCAGCAGATTCCTGTGTAGCTTCAGATCTGAGTTGTCTTATTAGTAAGTCTAATTTATACTTTTGTAGCAACACTACTCAGTTTTACACAAGTAGAAATGTGTATTTACCTGGTAGTAGGCTGTCAGTAATGGCTACGCCTGGACGCTTGGACTGGTAGATCTCGGCAGACTGGCAACTTTAAAAGTAGCTCTCGGTTCAAAAAAGGTTGGGCACTCCTGCCCTAAAATAAGATTAGACCTTCATTTATCCCTGTAGGGAAATTCAAGTTTCATAGCCGGAACAAGAGTCAAACAAGGACGGCACAATTAAGAGTGCACACAAGGATAATAAGAACAGAAATATGAGTAAGCAGGTTAGTAACAGTATAAATAAGAAGAGCAACGATTAGATTAAGTTACATTGCGTGGCTGAATACATATAGACATGTTCAATGGTATCCTGACACGATAGAGAAAATCAACAGAGTGGAAGTCATTTTAAGGGTCAATTTAAGCTGTCGTTTTGATATCCACCTGCACCCAATTACAAATGAGGTGAATGGCAGTTTCGTGTATTGCTTATAAGTATTTAAAAATTATTTTACTACGGTCTGCCACCAATCTCCCATTCTTAGGAATTTAAATAGCAAGTTTGTTGGCACTATCAAACTGCATGAGATTTCATTACGGGTAAACAAGAGCACATGGTTTTTATTTTGGTAAACCAGCCCCTTAAAAGTCTGGATTTTGGCTTTTCTGAAGATTACATTGGTTTTGGTTACATTAAAGTAAGACTTTAGATGTTCTCCAGAACAACCACACAGAACACAGAACTACAGAGAACATGAACCTACTGCTGCAGGTCTCCCTTGAAAAAGAGATCATTGATCTCAATGGGATTTTACCTGGATAAATAAAGGTTTTGAATTGAATTGAATG
Source organism: Gymnodraco acuticeps (assembly GCF_902827175.1). Taxonomy (NCBI): domain Eukaryota; kingdom Metazoa; phylum Chordata; class Actinopteri; order Perciformes; family Bathydraconidae; genus Gymnodraco; species Gymnodraco acuticeps. Next base: position 159,017 of record NW_022991218.1, read on the forward strand.
TCACACAGAACGATTTTAAAAGCAATGTATTTCTATTGGTTGTATGTTTCGTGCCTGCACCACGTCTTTTTGTCCGGTCGGGTCTTGGAATACCAGAAGCAGTGTGGTTCATAAAAACATTTTCTTACTCAATGTCTTACCCTAAGCCTAACCCTTTTATTTTAAATTGTATAATGTCGGAGTTTTCTTGCCGTCCATGAGGAAAATAAATGGCTCAGAGCCTCAGAATACTGGAATCTGTATTTTTTCAAATCTCTTTTTCCTTCTAATTTGTTATTATTTACATTGCTTTTAAAATCGTTCTGTGTGACACGAAAAAAATGGCGAAATCTTGTTGGTGAACACGAATCAATAGATTAATTTCGTGACTATAACACGAAAATGCCGTGAGACTGTGTTGTTTATGTACGTGGGTTTTCTTCTATGTTTAATAAACAAACCATCTCTGGTGTGGTAAAAAGAAGCCGCCGTTTATTATTGAAATAATTAGGTAGTCTGTAATGCTTTGCTAATGTGAACAATAACCTCGCTAGCTAGCTAGTGAGCTAACAGGCTAGCTAGCAACAGGCTAGCTAGCTAACAGCGGGGATTGTCACACCTGGTGAAGTTTACAGCAGCCGAGCGCGATCTCAGACAACACTACCTTATTGAAAATCACACGCTGAACAAGTCTTTACAGTGTATGACATGGCAGTGGAGGCTAATAAGGAGAGTATCCACATTTAATAAATGCCTCTTTTTGTGAACATGATAATTCAAAAGTCTGCCTTTAGCAAAAACATCCACTTGGACTCAAGGATGAACTGTTTTTTTCATGGTCAAAGGTCAATAGGCGCTTTCACACCGCAGTACTTTTCCCACTTCAGTTCCGAAATGTCGCGTTCACACCAAAAAAATCCGGAACTAAAATGAGTTCATGAGAACCTTTTTACCCCCTTTTCCGTCCCTGCTAGAGAGCAGGTACTTTCGTGGGAGAAAAAGGTTCCTATGTCTGATTGGCTGGGCGGATTGCAAAACACGCCCCGTAAATCTCCCAAAAGGTTTTGTGAAGCCGCCATTTTATTATCCTCGCATTAGCATTAGCATTAGCCCAGCGCACAAACGCAGAGAGACTAACTTATGGCAACACAAAAGAAAACAGATGGAGATGAGGAGGTGTCGGCGTTCTGGCGATTTACTCAGAAGGCTTCAGTAGAAGCTGCTGGGACTCCCAGCCCCAACTCCGGGGACTTCCTGCCGGTGACTTCGGGTGGCAGTATACGCCGTGAAGTGGTTTGCAGCCTGCCAGTAAACCCAAAGCAGAAGAAGAAGAAGTGACGTCAGCGGCTTCATTTGCCTAATCCACCCTCAGGGACTTATTCCGGTGTGAACGCGATCTGTACTTAGTTCATGAGAACTAAAGAGTTCTGATGAACCTTTGTGGGAAAAGTACTGCGGTGTGAAAGCGCCTAATGTGACCTACAACGGGACGTGGACTTTGTTTATTTTTGTGTCTATTTTATGTCTCTTTTCTCCTTTAACCTTACGTAACTTGAGGGGTTGCTTTGAGGCTTAAAACTGCGAGGCTGTATTTCTAATTGCTCATACGGGAGGATTGTGATTTATTTTTCTTGCAAAACATTAAACTCTCTCTCTCTTAATGGCTGCTCTAGTAGAACCTCCTACTGTACATGTATTCTCATTTCAAACCACATAATTGAATGGGAGATCTGCCCTCAGTGTGACCTGGTTTGCATGTAGCAGCATGTGAAGTACTGTACACTCTGTACTGTACAGATGTTTATTTGCTGTTGTGAGATTAGCAAACATCGCTATTGTTGTCCACGAAAGTGTCTAAGACCAAAACAAACATGTGGAAACCCGTTGTGCGCAGAGCAGGTTCATAGAGCCGGGTGTGTCCATTATCTGCTCTACTCCTTCAGAATCATTTGTTTTCATTCATAACGAGGGCAGATTTTAAGTGTTCATCACTTTTGAGAGTCTCAGGCAGCACTTCTAGTCCAATCACGTCCAAAACTCTTTGAAGAAACTCCTCATATGATGAACTGTGAATAACAACAGGATGATTATCCCCATGATCATCCAAGGATTATGAGAAAATTGGCCCCTGGACACTTACATGCAAATGGGGCCCACTACTACCTCCTCTACTTAGGAGCAGAAACAACGGATTTATAGTTACTACGTAAGACTTGAATTGTTTCTGTTTGTAGTCATTTTGTGTCTTATCTGTGTCTCTCTTGTCTTTTTGTGTGTCTGTGTGGTTGTTTTGTGTCTCTATGTGTTTGTGTTCGGTCTTTTCTGTGTCTTTTGTAATTTTGTGTGTCTTTCAAACTATTTTGTGTCTCTCTTGTCATTTTGTGTGTCTTTGTAACTATTTTGTGTCTGTGTGGTTGTTTTCGGTCTTTTCTGTGTCTCTCTTGTCATTTTGTGTGTCTTTGTAACTATTGTGTGTCTGTGTGGTTGTTTTGTGTCTCTTTGTGGTTGTTTTCGGTCTTTTCTGTGTCTCTCTTGTCATATTGTGTGTCTTTAGCTATTTTGTGTCTCTTTGTGGTTGCCTTCTGTCCGTTTAATGTCTATTTTTGGTCACTTTGTGCCTCTTTTTAGTCTTTTTGTGTCATGACTGTGTTTCTGTGTAGTCATTTTGTGTCTCCTTGTGGTTCTTTAAAGTCTATTTTTGGTCTCTTTTTGCCTCCTTTCAATACTTTTGTTGTCTTTTCTGTGTGGTCTTTTTGTGTCTCTTTGTAGTTGTTTAATGTATTTGTCTCTTTCTAGTCATCTTCTGGTCTATTTTTGGTCATTTTCTCATCTCTCTTGTTGACCCCGGACCCTTTGGGCCCCTTCACCACAAAAGACCCTTTCAGTAATCCATCCATGCCCTTGAATGTGAATCATTTTGTGGGTCTTAAGCTGCCAGGAATCCTCTTCTTCCCAAGTGTTTCTCGCCGGCTATTGGGAAATATTCCTTGCATTGAGGACTCAGGAGGTCGCGCTCGTGTTTACACACTCCCCTCGTGATGATGGTGTCAGATAATAAAAAGCTGGTCTGAGATTTAAAGAAAAGAAAAACAACAAAAAGTTTGGCATTGTGGGAACAAGAGGTGTAAGGTGAGCTCAGTGACCCTTTGGCTTTCTCACTTTCCCTTCTCGCAGCGCACCTCCAGACAAAAGCGTCATTATTTCTCTTGGATTCCACACTGCCGAATTCTTGGTAGCGAAGCAGGATAAATTAGCCTTTTTATGGCCTGTTGTTGGAGAGAGCTGAATGGATCCAAGGGTGTATCCCGTCATTCAGGCTCTTAGCAGGCACCACCATGTTTTTTATTTATTCTCCCTCATTAGCCATGATGAGCTTGTGGCTACATTTCCTGGAAAAGCCTGAGAGTGAAACACAGAGAGAGAAAAGTCTTTGTATTTTTGACGGTGTCAGACCTTATTCTGTGATTATACTGGATCTCCCTGCAGGTGATAGGTCAGAGCTGCGAGTGTGAAAGATGGTCGGAGGCTTGTGTTAATCTGTCTGTTGGCTGGAGGCCCAGGAAGAGAGGAGAGCAGGACTCTAAACAGGCTCTTCTCACACCAGAGGACGTGCTCCTTTCTCAGTCTGTGTGTGTGTGTGTGTGTGTGTGTGTGTGTGTGTGTGTGTGTGTGTGTGTGTGTGTGTGTGTGTGTGTGTGTGTGTGTGTGTGTGTGTGTGTGTGTGTGTGTGTGTGTTGAAACCAACCGTGACCCAGAGTTTAGAATCACTCCTGGAGTTTCTCAGGATATAGGAAATACATCACAAGGTATACAGACCTTTCCTGATGTTGGTGACAATTATTCAAACAGTTGACAGTTTTTACATTAATTATGATTTCAATCTGGTTTAAGGTTTGGATTGCTTGTTACATACACTTTTAAAGAAGCACTCGTCAAATAACTTAGACACTAGATGGTGCTATTTTTTTTTTTATTAAGTCAGCGCGATTGGCAGGAAGTAAGGTAAAGAAAGATTGTGAAATGGGCGAAATAAATCAGAAGTGTGCTTTTAAATCTTATTTAAATGTGGACTCCCTGCATCATGTGCTGTTAACGTATGGTATAATATATCCCAGTATGAATTGAATAATGTTGAAAATGGCAATAGTTTTACAAATATAACTTAAGTATTGTGATAATATGATATTGTGACGCCTCTAGCCATCAAATTATGTATATATTTATATATTAACCTGTTAACCTCTTAAGCCCGACAGCCCCCCCCCCCCCCCGGCTTTTTTTCACGACACTGTGTCTCAGGGCTTCTTAACATTCAATAACCTATTAATGTGTCATACCCACTTAACGGGAAGAAACTCAGCTAACTGACGATACGAACTATTTTTACCAAAACAAAACACAAGTCTCACAAGAAGCGTCAAAATCAGCCCTGAGCGAAAAAATGCTAACGCACTTAGCACAGAACTCACAGTAGAAATACTTTATTACTTATCGGATCTGCACAAAAAAGATATCAGCGAGCAAGCTGAGATTCCACAGATACTAGGGGTATAAGTATCATCACTGTGGAAAAAAACTCGCGGCAGGGGAAGCGAACCCAGACATCACACAACGTAGCTTTAGCAAAAACGGGACATTGTCTTACCTTTGCTGTTGTTCTGATCAAAAGTTGTGTTCAATGGCATTAACACGATAAAAACGCTCCTGAAGGTTAATCCAATGTGTCTGTCACTTTGAAATGATTACTGATAATCCATCTTCATATTTATGTCAATAACGGAGATTTCATATTGGCTGTTATTAGCACTATTAGAGCTACAACCCAGCTTCCGGTTTTGGGCATTCTGGCTGCGCATCACTCATTCACCAATGGGTAATGTTTAGATGGATTTTAGGAACTTCCCCTCGATTCTATTGGCTCTAAGGTTCAAACGAGGTGTCAATCATCACAATGAGGGGGGCCAGAGATATGGCAAATCCACCCAAATGACCCCAGTAGTGTTTTTTTTTTCTAAACCTCTCTAAAAAGGTCAAATGTCACTTGTTTTGCATCAATCTTGATACAGGGTAGTTATTATATGTTATAGTTTGGATTCCTAAAGCTTTTAGTCTACTATCCCATCACTCAAGTCATGTTTTTTTTTTTGGACGGACACTATAATTTACATGTTTTTACCATGTTCAATCTGAATTTGCTTTAAAATAAAAAAATCTATATTGATTCTGACTTTTCTACATCCAACTCACAGGTTTATCCTTGCTTTGAGAAAAAAGATTAATAATTTACCCCTTTTAGAAGTGAAGTTATAGTCATTTGTTCTGGGAATGTCATTTTTTAACCCGAGGCCTGAAAAAACAGGCTGGGGGGTTAACAGGTAACGGTGTAGGGTGTAACGCAGGGTCACAATTGAAGATGTGCATTAAACATTATTGTTGTCACAAATGGCAAAGGTAAGACACATGTTAGCACATAGCAATAATATGTATGTTAAAATGTACAATAATTACTAGTTTTTTTTATTATGTCTCAATGAAAACACATATCTGCCAAAATCTTGTATTATTGGTTTGTTTGATGACCGTCTAGCCTTTACAATTGTATTATATATACATTTGATTACAAAAAAACATGCATTTTCAACACTAAACTAAGTATTTTGTTCAAAACATCCACAGTGTGGTTTGATTGAACCAACCGTTCTCTCACCAATCCTCCAGATTTGTTCCCAGAGAGCACAGTACATTTAAGGCGTGTGGAGAAATAAGCTGACCGGATGTGTTTCCAGACAATTTGGTGTAAATAGTAAATACCCATAAAATACCCATAACTCTCAGCCAGCCAGACAACAAAGCACTGGAGGATAATAAGAGTTATTACATCAGACCTCAGCAGAGCCTTCACATCATCGTCGTCCATTCACTGCAAAACGCTGATTACCAAGCGTGGGAAATAAAACCCCTCCTCATTAACTTTAGTGACTCATTAGGGACATTTTTGTTTGTGTTAATTAAAAAAGTTTCAATCATTTTGGCTGTTAATGCATGGGAAATGTTATGATTTAAGTCTCAGCTTCTGTGATAAAGTGTGTAGCAGACAGACAGTCATAAATATCCCCATTGAAACCCATTAAAACCTCAATTATTGATCCCACAGCCATAACAGTACAAATTGATTTAGTATTGAACAAATACAGTACATGCTATTTTCCCTTCTCCTGCATACAAATCTATGTTTTTGTCATAAGTGATTAATCATTGACATACAAAAATCCCCAAGCATTCAATATTCAGAAACATAGAAAAAGAATAGTGGTATCATGTAGAAAACTTGCTTTTAAAAGGTTTAAAGCTTATGTAGAATAGAATAGGGAGGGATGAAACCCCCTTTATTGGTCTCACATGCAGAGCACACAGCACACACAGTGAAATGGGTTCTCTGCATTTAACCCATCCTAGTGCCAGGAGTCTAGTACTAGGAGCAGAGGGCAGCTGGGGTGGTGGTGGCGAAGTCCATAGGGACTTGGCTTGGCAACTGGAAGGTCACCAGTTCAAGTCCCGGTAAGACCAAGTGCTACCGAGGGCACCGTACATAATGGCAGCCCACTGCTCCTAACACTGATGGGTCAAACGCAGATAAACCGTTTCGTTACATGGTACCTGTACTGTGTAATGACAATAAATTGAATCTATCTATCTATTGTACAGCGCCCAGTATTGTATAATATGATATGATATTTAATGACAATTGGGTAGTTATGATAAGGACTTAAGTTGGCAAGAGCAAGAGCTGAATGTTCCCTTTCCTGTAGTGTTATATAGGTTTCAGTGCCTGTAAATGGTCTGCAAAGACTAAAATCTCTGTGTTCCTCGAACTTCTATTGGCTATCACTCCAACACATTGTACGTGGGGGCGGGACATCTCTGTAGGCCCGGACACACCGGGCCGATTTTCGGCGTTGATAGATGTCTGGCCGTCGATGAGCGTCCTGTCGCCCTACTCAGATTGGTGTGTCCCACCCCGTCGTGTCTTTTCGGCCGTGCCGAACACCTTCCGCCGCCGGCTGTCGGCCAAATAAATCACTCTGATTGGCAGTTCAGCTTAGCGAATCAGTGCATGAGAAGCGAAACGGAAGTGAGGGACCCAAACAAACTATTAAGAAGGCAAATCTGAGATTTCATTTAACTCCAGCTCTCGACACAGGTTCAGGAAAGCCCCGTGAGCTTCTCGCTGTAGAGTGAAAATAGAACGCACACGCTACTTGTTGTTTGTTTATATCACGCAGTCTGTTCTTCTTCTCTCTGTTATCACGCAGTCTGTCTTCCGGTTGTTGCCTCTTTTGAATGACGAATACACACTACCGCCGCCTGCTGGTAAGGAGAGTTATTGCCACTCACGCATGCGCAGTGCGTACGTGCTACTTGGCCGTCGGCTGAAGTCTTTGCGGTGTGTTCCAGTGCGACACATGGCCAAGACGCAGAGACGCGAGGAGACACAACAATCGGGTCCGTCGGGACGTGTTCTTTGGTGTCAGTTTGGTGTGTCTGGGCCTTAAGAGGTTGACCGATCACAACAGAGCCGGCCAGCTAACCAATCAGAGCAGACTGGGCTCTGGTTTCAGACAGAGGGTGAAAAGAGGTGCTGCAGCACAGGCAGTATGAGAACAATGAAGAGCTTTTTGATTAAAGCATGCAGACATGTCAGAGTAGAGACACTACATACTGATATGAACCTGGAAATTAGCAGAATTGTTTTTTGTGGTTATTCTTAGGAAGTTGGTCAAAAGAATTGGTCAAAAGAATCAAAGAAAGTGGATGATAATATTAATAATTCATATGTTTATGGTACCTTTCCAACGCAGATAATGTTGCCCTTTAAAGACATCATAGCAAGTCTTTTTGCTCTGCTTTACGATACAAACGTTTATCCAGCTCTCATTGGTTTAAGGATAAAACTGTGAGATAAATTGTCATATTTATAATAATAATAATAAATTTTATTTTAGGCGCCTTCATGACACCCAAGGACACCGTACGATATGTTAAAAATGCTAAGAGGCAACAGAGCATGATAAAAACACAAACAGGAAATCATAGAGGAGACAATCAAAGTGGACATATTTCTATCTGCGGACATATTTACAGAGATTCTCCTCAGCCAGAGTGTGATGGGAAAGTACTGCAGGGCCTAAAAAGAGTGTGTCCTTGAACACAGCGAGAACAAGACGAGTGAAGATAAGGAGGCTGTTTGTCCTCAGACTGACACCTTTATCTCCTCTGACTCCGGGTTACTCTCAATCTTTCTCTGAGCTCCAGTTCAGCCATTATAGTGTAACACCGACAGCCAGTAGATTACAAAAAAACTGCAACCCAAAGACCCCAAATCAAGACCGCCGATCTACTGTAGACACAAAGTCCTAATCCTGGGCCCAAAGTCTCACGTAGATAAGAGAAGTAATATGGATTTTAATAATGCATATGTCTGCCTCTACTTAAGGCTGCTTCTTTCTGTTGCTCTGTTTGGCCTTCACAACCTTGAAGGAGAGGGTAAGCAGGTTACTTGTAAAAAGACTTCCAATAAATCTGTTTTGAACAAACAATGACTTGGGATTTATTTTATCAATGTCCAGGTAAGTTATTAATGTGTTTCCCTCAGTGTGCCTTTTACCATGCCCCTATGCCAACTGTGATGAAGGCTTCTTCTTCACAAACACTTTAGACACTCCTTGTCATCTTGAGGAATAATTGTTATCATCTCATCGAATGACTTTAATACTTAGGGTGGTGGTGGCAAAGTCAATAGGGCATTGGCTTGGCAACTGGAAGGTCACCAGTTCAAGTCCCGGCAAGACCAAGTGGTACCTTGTCTTGTCTGAATTAGTGTAACAGGACAGACAGTAGATAGCAACACATTTCAAATAAATAGGCTATAGGGTTATGAATATTATTTAAATGTTTATTTATTGTTAATATTGTATCATTTTGTATGTATTTTTTAAGAAACACAGTTTTCCTTCTTTATTTCAATTTTTAACAATGATTTAACAAGCTTTTTAAAATATTATATTTCTATTAATTTTCAAGACTTATTCTAATTTTTCTACATCAATAATACCCACCAAAATATAATATTATATATTTAATTTTACATTATATTCTCATACTTTATTTCTGTATTTAGATTTTTAACAATATTACATACTAAATAAGATCACATACAATCCTAAAATGTACACCGACTATTTAAAGTAGAAGAAAGTTCCCTAAAAACTGAAAGTCAATCAAAAATTATAATTATTCGTTTTTAAAATAAGTTCCTTTTCCTGCTAAGTATACAAATATTCAGTGTTTTGGAGTTAATTAACAAAGAAAGGGGAATTTCTACAAGGATATTAAAGATGCAATTAAATCCACAACGCCTGATTATTTGATACCAAGGTCAAAACTCCTGCTTTATGGTGGAAATATCGTGTGTACAGTCAATACCGCCTTGCTCTAACTGAGAGTGGAAAAAGATTCAACAGCAAATATACAACCGAATGCCAAATGTGCACTCATGCGGGTAACAGGGGCACTGATCACAACTATTTACTGCCCGAGGCTGTGTTTACTCCCATGTCAAGGTCAGAGAGCGAGGACAGCATCAGGGCGTCTGTGCGTCACGTGAGGTGAAATAAACTGTGACAGACGACGTCAAAATGATCCAATACAGGCTGTGGATGAGTGATGAAAACAGGAAACAAGGGACCATGAAGTGTGCAGTCATTCACTTTGAAGGGGGCGGGGTAAGGTAAGGAGGAGGACAAAATGGAGGATACATTAGGAAAGATGGCAGTCCTTACTGGTGTACAGGGAACAGGGAAAGAGAGTTGAAGTGCAGGGGAGACCTTGGCCTATGAAATGTTCCTAAAAGAGACACAAATAGACAAGGAAGAGACTCAAAATGAGTTCAACAAAAGGGCAATATATCTGGAAAGAGACATATAATGACTGGAAATACACAAAATGATACTAAATGTGGCACAAAGACACAAAATGACCACAAAGAGACACAAAATGACCACAAACAGACTCAAAGTGACTACATAGAGACACAAAATGACTTCAAAGAGACAAATATGACTAAAAAACACACTAAATTACAACATAGAGACACAAAAGGACTACAAAGAGACACGATATGACAAAAAAAGGCACAACAAAAAGTAAAATAACCACAATGACTACAAAGAGACACAAAATAACCCGGGGGGATATAAAATGACTAGAAAACCTACACAATGACTACAAAGAGACAACAAATTACTACAAAGAGTTATAAAATTACTAAAAAGACAACATTTCAACAAAGCGAGACAACATAACTACTAAACGACACAAAAAGACTGCAAAAACATGTAAAATAACTGCATGGAGACACAAAATCACTATAAAGACACAAATTGGCCTCAAAACGGCTCAAAAATGACAATAAAGAGTCATCAGCAGGAGAGGACTCTTTCAAATCAAATCAAGTTTTATTTATATAGCACATTTATAAACGATTTTTGGTGGAGCCAAAGTGCTGTACATACAATAAAAATAGCCTACAGTAGAGACACTTTACAGCAAATACAACAGCACAGATTGTTCAGAATATCAGTATGAGAAAAACGACACCCTCTGTCCTTAGACCCTCTGTCCTTAGACCCTCTGTCCTTAGACCCTCTGTCCTTAGACCCTCACATCGTACAAGGAAAAACTTCCAGAGAAAACGATAGTTACGGCTGTAACTACAGTTCTATGAGTCCCGGATGACCGCCAGGCGGTGCTTTAAGCACTGGATGACTTATACCAACAATGTCATGAAGAATCCAAGCCCTTTCTCACCACTGGAAGCAGCGGAGCTCGGCAAAAGGACCACGCCCAAAGAATGGGGAGTGGCGACATTGGCCTGACGACAACTGGAGAATGTGCCAGAAGACGCCCACGACGCCGCGGCGCAGATGGTCTCCAGGGGCACCACCCTCAGGGCAGCCCAAGATGGTGAGATGCTCCTTGTAGAGTGGCATCTCAGCCTGATGGCAGGGGGCGGCCACTGGCCCCGTAAGCCTGTGAGATGGTATCGACAACCCAGTGGGGCAGCCACTGGTTAGAGGGCATAACCTTCTTTAGTGCCGCCAGGGCAAAATCAAGAGTTGCTCCTCCTGCCGTATACAGGCAGTAGCCTTGATATATACCCTTTGGCACCCCCAGGGCACAGCAACTTCGACGTGCTGTACTCCTGAATGTCAAAGCGTGCCAGCTGGGCAGGCTGATTGAAGTGGGTTTGTGGAAGGACCCCGGGCAGGAATGCCACATTTGCCCAAAGGGCAACGCCTGAGAGTCCCACCTCGGGCATGTATTGTTTATGGAGAGGACATGCAACTCCCCGACTCGCTTCCCTGAGGCTATGGCAAGCAGAAATGCTGCCTTCGTGGGCAGCCACCTAAGCCCCACCTGGGCCAGGGGCTCGAAGGGAGGAGATGATAGGGCATCCGGCAGCAGGGACAGGTCCCAAGCCGGAGCCCTCGGGGTGCTAGGGGGACGCTGCCGTAAAGCCCCTCTCATAAAGAGGGACACCGACCTGTGGCACACCGTCGTGGCGCCGTCGACCCGAACATGTCGGGCAGAAATCGCAGCCACATAAATTCAGAGTGGAGTGAGAACGTCCACTATCTAGAAGGGACTGTTGTCTAAGCAACAACGTACATGCTGTCCCCAAGGAACACGCACATTCTTGCCCCCCAGTTGGGGTAGAAAGTGTGTGAGTGCAAGCTGCACAGCCCGAAGCTCTAGCACGTTGACCTGGCGCGCACTCTCCTGGGCAGACCGCTGACCCTGAACGGTCCTGCCCTGCCGCACTGCACCCCACCCTGAGAGACATGCACCTATGGTGATGGTTTCCTGGCGGGATGGGATGCCGCCCATGGGCACGCCCACCAGGAGATAGGCCCTGCCCCTCCAGCGTGACAGAGAGTGGAGGCAATGCTGCGACACCCTGACTTCCCTGTGCCTGTGCCACTTGGCGTCCAAGTGAAGGCTGTTCAGCCACATCTGCATGGGGCGCAACGACAGCGGGCCTAAGGGCGCTACTGCAACCATACCATGCGTTTTCCGGGAGCGGGAGCGAAAGCACTGCCCTCACCGGCTGAGTTAAATAATTAAGCTTAACAGTACATGCAAGGTGTTAGCCAAGCGGCTGCTGCTAACAATCAAGCAACCAAGTCAGAACACAATGTTAAGACCAGATAATTAGCTTCTAAGAAAGAGAACAGCCCGCATAGAACCGTAGGCCATGGTTACAGTAGTAACCGCACATGCAGAGCACACAGCACCCGCAGTGAAGATGTTCTCTTCATATCATCCTAGTGCTAGGAGTCTAGTACTATGAGCAGTAATACAACGATCTAGCGCTACTGCAATCAAACCCTATGTTACCGGGAGCGGGAGCACTGCCCTCACCGGCTGAGTTAATAGTTAAGCTCAACAGCAAGGTGTTAGCCAAGCGGCTGCTGCTAACAATCAAGCAGGCCCGGTTCCAGAACAAAATGACTCAGGGTGCATCTGAGATTAGAGAGGGTGCAGGGGTAAAGTGCTATTTTTATAAGTGGGGAGTGGACCTAACACCCTCTAGGGGGGTCCTCACCTCCTCTAGGGGGGTCCGGGGGCATGCTCCTCCGGGAAGATTTTCTTTTGAATATTGAAGTTGAAAGCATCAATCTGGTGCACTTTGAGAGCAAAAATGAAGAGATCTATGGATACATCTCAACACCCATATGAAACAGAACTGTAAACAGATTTACTTTTTCTTTATGGATATTTTACAAATCACTCCCCTTTTAAACTGTATTATTGTTTTACTGTCATATAGTATTTCATTTTTAGTGAGTGAGTTACTCAGATGAGTACCAGGAGACAGCGGTTGGTACTCTGGTACAGTTGTGGTGAAGGCATCTGACGTACTTGAACCGAAATGTCTACATGCATAGCAGAAGATGGCATATTTTGTACATGAATATTCAGCCAATCTCTGTTTTGAAACCATGAGCTGCAAAATGAGCGCCTTACCCCACTGTACAGGCGAGTTGGGTACTTTTTTAAATATACCTGGGCAGGCTCTGTTTCGCCGAGGTCCTCTGGCACTTGCGGGCCGCCGACGGGTGGCGGTGTTTGGGGCAACGAAGACGGCTGCGGCTGCTCCGCCTCCGTAGGCGAGGCGGGCAAAGCCGGTGAGTCGGGCGGGAGGACGTTGGTGTCCACGACAGTGGCCGCGGGTAACGTAATGTCCCCATGATCTGAACTGTTATTACCTGCAGTAGATGCAGTGTTACTGCTGGCGATAAGGGCTGGTTGTTTTAACCATTTTCTGATGTCCATCATTGACTATATTATTATTATTATTATTACTACAATTATTATTATTGTTATTATATATGTAATATTTGTTTTCACTTTAGATTATTATTTTTTTTTTCACTTTTACATTTTTTTTTTTCACTTTTCGTTTTTCAAATAAGGGTGCATAACGACTCAACTGAGGGTGCAATGCACCCTTATGCACCCCAGTAGAACCGGGCCTGCAATCAAGCGACCAAGTCAGAACACAAATGTTAAGACCAGATAATAGCTTCTAAGAAATAGAAAGTACTTACCTTACTCTCTGCATCTAAACGAAAAACGGGTTTAAAGTATGACACTCTGGGCTTTCCATACTAAATTGAATGAGGGACACAGCCAAAGCTGGGACTCAAATGCTAATGATAGCTCGGGCACAACGCCACAAGCAGAACTTTCAAAAGAGCATAAGGGCAACTTTATGGGAGAGGAAGCGGGAACACTGTCGTCACCAGAAAGTCTAAGCCAAACAAAAAATAAGACAGCAATCAGGACAACTTGGCTGGGAGAGGGTGCGGGGACACAGCCATCACCAGCAACAAGCTGACACCAACCTGTCTGTCGAGGCTCTGCACAGCCGGCCACAGCTCCTGGAGGACGCGTTAACGACCCGTAGCTCCGACTGTCAGTCGCGAAGCTGCACGCGGCCAGCTGCTTGCAGAGCAATCCCTCAGATCAAACGTTCAAACCTGAACGCTGTAGGCTACAAAAATGTAGCCACGCTACCCTCGTGCAGCGAGAAGATGAAAGGAACAGATCCTCTGACGACACCGGCTGATATAGCCGGTGTCACGTGGGTCATTCCAATGTAATAAAAAAAGTCAATCAAAGAACTAGATTCCTATACCGGATCTCCTCTCTGGTAAACAAAAACACCCTGAAAACTCTGGCAGGAGCACTCATTCAAGGGTACTATGACTATGCTTGCACGTCATGGTACCATAGCACCTCCAAGGCGCTAAAAATAAAACTTCAAACATCGCAAAATAAACTGGTCAGACTACTGCTTGACCTTTCATCTCGAACCCACCTCACCTCTGCCCACTTTGACAACCTAGGATGGCTTAGAGTAGACGACAGAGTACAGCTACTTGCAATGGGCCTGGTCTACAAGATCCACTACACCTCTATGGTACCCATGTACATGTCAAAATGCTTCCCAAAGGTCAAGGAATACCATGATCATAACACCAGAGGGAGCTCCACAAATCATGTGAAACCCAGATTTGGCACAAAAAAGGGGGAATACACGTTTCGCAATTATGCCACATCAAGGTGGAACGCTCTTCCCACAACTGTAAAGGAAAGTAAAACTATACTTACCTTCAAAACCTCTCTTAAAGAGCACCTTCGGGGGAGAGCATTGCAAAACTGGCCCCGGTAATGGTACAAATCTCAACCTGTCGTTCCATGGACAGCTTCCCCCCCCATCTATGTATATACTCGCATTTTAGACTCTGTTACTAACTGTATATCTGTAGACTTGGTATGTCTTAAATGTCCGGTTAGGATGTATTAGAACGAAATCTAAAATGAAAATTGTAAATAAGCCATCTGTATGTCAAATATGTCTTAAATGTCTTAAATGATATGATGAATTGGAAATGGGGGACCCTGATGTAAACAAGACGAAAGTCTTTCTCTGGTCTGCATCCCCTTAACAATTGTATGTTTTGAGCTGTACTGTACTGTACCCAATATACAAGCTGTTAATAAACTTTTCAATCAATCAATCAAAACAGGTGACTTTGTTGTTATTGGTACTCGAGCTGCGCATGCGCGCGATGGACATATCCAGTGCTTAAAGCACCGCCTCTGGCGGTCAGTAGGGACGAAATAGAAACCACAGTTTAAGGGGAAAAAATGGGAGAAACCTCAGGGAGAGCAACAGAGGAGGGATCCCTCTCCCAGGACGGACAGACGTGCAATAGATGCCGTGTGTAAATTGAAGAGATAATACATGTTACAGCGTATAGACCGAATGTTAGGAAATGCATGTGTCTGTAATAAGAAGATGAATCCACGAGGATGTCAGCTACAATCCTGAGGAAGCCATCAGGGAAGCAGCATGACGAGCCCCAAGGCAGGACCGCAGAGACAGGTTCAGCCACGACCCGAAGTCCACGACTTCATCCAGAACTCAGGATAGAGGATCCAAGACACAGGACTACAGCAAGAGGATCAGCCTCGACTCCGGATCCCGGCGTAGATATAGATACAAAACAAGAACAAAAGAGACAAAGTAGAGACACTACATACTGATATACACCTGAACATCAGCAGGAGAGGACTCTTTAAAGTAGAGACACTACATACTGATATACACCTGAACATCAGCAGGAGAGGACTCTTTAAAGTAGAGACACTACATACTGATATACACCTGAACATCAGCAGGAGAGGACTCTTTAAAGTAGAGACACTACATACTGATATACACCTGAAAATGAAAATAACATGTCCTCTTTAACAGGAATAGGATGATATTTTGGACTATTCATTAATTAACTTTCTTGCTAAGGGATCGATAGATGGCAAAAATCTGCTTGCCTTGAATTCCCCTCCTCTTTGCATGCAAGCCCTTGACAGTTGAGCACTTGTTTTTTTATTTTTTTTACCGCTCTGAAATATACACCAGACTTCCTGTTTGAGTCATGATTGCCTTTTGTCTTCTCGTTACCACAAAAACCTGCTCAAAACCAAACAAAAGCTCAATGAGGGGGAAACGAATCGAAGAGCAAACACCTCCCGAAGGAGGAAGTGACACGATGTGCAGCTCAGCATGCTGTCAGTGAATTAAAACTGAAAACACAGCAGGCTTTGTTAGAGAGAAATGTATCTGGCGAAAGTGTTGAGAAAAATCGGAACTACTTTTACTGGGAAAAAAAACAAGTTTGGTCAGATAAAGCTACACGGGAAAAGTAGTTCCACCTCAAAAAGTCAATACATGTACAATTATTATGACAGAATATAATATGAGGAGACTCAAAATGACTAGAAATGTGTTTGTCGTCCTTAGTTTGAATCCTTATGGTTTATTGCACTTGGTTTATATGCTATATGTAATGTGTTTAGTTTCAGTTACACAAAAAATTACAAGCAAAAACTTGATTAACAAAGAAATAAAGATGGGCTACTTCAAAAGATTTGGGTTATTTGAAGCTAATGTACTTGAAGGATTATTGGTGCTCTGAATTTGAGTCTTCACTTATTGTAATGCCTAAATGAAATGATATATACAGTCAGAGACGAAAGTAGCAGCCATTACTATTATAAAAGTCAAATACTACGGTCTTTAAATTCTCAATTTGAATTAAAAGTCCTGAATATAACATTTCATTTACATAGAAGTCACAGTATTATTAGAATAATGTACTTAAGGTTTCAAAAGTAACACAGAATGGCTCTTTTTACAGTAAAATATTACCATCAAATATTATATTATCAGTTTTTACTACTAACAAATGCACGTCATATCATTTAAAGATTGTAAATTATCAATATGGAGTCATTTGTTTTAATAATGTGTAGATTAGTAGTTACTAACCCTGGCCTGGGAGCGCCTTGGGATCCCCCAGTCAGAGCTGGTTGATGAGGGGAAAGGAAAGTTTGGGGCTCTCTGCTGGAACTGCTACCCCCGAGACCCGACCACGGATAAGCGGGAGAAGATGGATGGATGGATTAGTAGTACAGAAATACATAATTTCACGTGTTTTTTTAATATTAAAAGTAGCTATAGTGTCAAATAAATTAGTGGAGTAAAATGTAATGTACTGGAGTTGAAATGTAGTAACCAATGTAAATACTTGAGTGTAGTACTTAATTATGGGTATTGTACTGTATTGATGAATCACATGTTTGATATATGTAATATGTAATATAGAGCGCTTTGAGCACTTGTGGAAGCGATTAAATAAATGCAATGAATTTTTATTGTTCTATCTATCTCTCTATCCATCTATCCACCTATCTATGTCTCTATATGTATCCATCTATCTATCCACATCTATATATATATATCTCTCTCTATCTATCTATCCATCTATCCACCTATCTATCTCTCTATATGTATCCATCTATCTATCTATCCACATATATATATATATATATATATATATCTCTCTCTATCTATCTATCCATCCATCTATCCACCTATCTATCTCTCTATATGTATCCATCTATCTATCTATCCACATATATATATATATATATCTCTCTCTATCTATCTATCCATCCATCTATCCACCTATCGATCTCTCTATATGTATCCATCTATCTATCCACATCTATATATATATATCTCTCTCTATCTATCTATCCATCCATCCATCTATCTATCTCTCTATCTATCCATCCATCCACCTATCTATCTCTCTATATGTATCCATCTATCTATCCACATCTATATATATATATATCTCTCTCTATCTATCTATCCATCCATCTATCCACCTATCTATCTCTCTATATGTATCCATCTATCTATCCACATCTATATATATCTATCTCTATCTATCTATCCATCCATCCATCTATCTATCTCTCTATCTATCTATCTCTCCATCTATCTATCAATCTATCAATATTGGGTATTGTACACAGTATTGATGAATCACATGTTTGATATGTGTAATATGTAATATAGAGCGCTTTGAGCACTTGTGGAAGCGATTAAACAAATGCAATGAATTATTATTGTTATTTTAAATACTTGAGTAGATCCTACAACGGTGTAATGTTATATTTAAAGTTGTACCTCAGAGTTATACTCAGTTACATCCCAGCACAGATGAACAGATATTTCACTACAAACTTCAGCAGTAACTTTATTTGTGTGCACAGTTAGCCGTTGGTGGGTCAGGAGCTGTTGATACAGGAATGTGTTGCGAGACATTTTGAGCAGCGTTTGATGTCAGGTTCGGTATGTGACACATGGATGAGCAACACAATGTGTCGCCTCCCCCCCAACCCCCTACTCTTCTTCCTCGGGGTAAAAAAAACAAAAACAGAGCGTTGGTATGTAAAGTATTAACAGTGACGTACAGACGGCAGAGTGAGATGTAGTGCCACACAAAGGCCTGGCAGAGCACTGTCATGAGGTTTATTATTTCACTTCCTGTGTTGGTTTGAAAATGTTATTGTGATTTATTAAAATGTGGTGAAACAACTTTAATGTTTTCTTAACGTAAAACATTAATGGTACACATTAAACCAACTGAACTAGACGTTTATTTTACAGTAATTACTTGCATTGTGATTCAAATAGCTAAATTACATGTGAATCTAACTACTGACACTAAAAACTATTTTGGACGATTAAATAAAATAAAATATTTGTTTCTACTATTGAATTTATTTCAATTATTGTATTGTATTCACATAAATATATATTAGTTTTTTATATATTGTATCAATTAAGTACTAATCTATCTATCTATATCTATCTACCTATCTATAATACTTCATATAAAAAAAAAATGATTCCCACAAATACATTTTATAAAATCATTAATAAAAAAATATATAATAATGTAAAAAAACAACGAAAAGACTATACTGAAATTAAAATATAAAATTATAATCATAATAAATCATAAAAAACGTTTTTAACTGATTTATACATTAAAAATAATAAAAAAATATATTATAATGTTACTGAAATAAATAAAAATAATTATATTTTATCACATAAATGGAAAAATAAACCTTTTCTGTTGATATTAGTTATATACACTCTCCTTATATATATATATATATATCTCATGTGCTCATCAGAAGCCAACCTCCTATCCATCCCCACTCACCGGACCTGGGGGGACAGAGCCTTCTCCGTCGCTGCCCCCTCCCTCTGGAACTCACTCCCACAACCCATCAGAGACTGCACTGACCTCACCACTTTCAAAACAACTTACAAAAACTCACCTCTACAATCTGGCTTTTAATGTGTGATTGTTTTTGTATTATTTGCTAATATTTGATCATAATTATATCTTTTTAAAGAGCTCTGCTGCCATCTTATGGACTACAGGCTGAATGTAAAACAGAGAGATTTAGGCTAGATTTGTTTATCTGTGGTAATGTAACTAAGTGTTCAAATGTTACACATTTTTAACAGTATACATCAATAAGCCATTATTCACATTATAGATCAACTCTTCCATTTCTTTCTGTGTTCTTTCTCATTTTTGACAGTAGATGCTTTTGCCTTGATTTCAAAAAACAACACGGGGCTTCCGTAGAAACAACACGGCAGCGTTGTTCGGGGGCGGGGCTTAGCGAACGAACGTTCAAACCTTGATCTGATGATGACGTCATAGCTCTGATCCGATGACATCATTCGAAATGACCATCAAGGCACATTGAAACCTACAAAGGGACCTCATTATCACATCTGGTCACCCTTTGAGAGGCTTACAGAGAGTGCAGTGCGTTAAAAAACAGACAGTTATTTCACCAAAAGGACAGGATACCAAAGAACTAATTCAGAGCATAGTCATTATTAGAAAAATAATTATTACTACAGAGCAGAGTTACTTAAAAAGATAGTAATTATTACAAAATAATTAGTGTTACTTAGTAGTTAAAATTCAATCTAAAATTACTATGTCTCAATCAGCTATCCCACAGGAAGAGAACATGGCAGCAATCAGTCGAGATAACATCCGTGCAGTGATAGTAAAGTTCTTCAGCAGGCTGCCAGTGGATAAGTGGGAATCCCTGAACAAAAGCTCATCTGATGATGGCATCAAAATTTATGTGGCAGAGTTTATTTTGGACATAGTAGATGTACTGACAAAATCCCTACTAGTAGCCATGAAGAACAACAATTTCATCATTTCTGAGGAGGTTGTTTGGTCCATTCTGGGCAACACACTCCCTCAGACTATCGCTGATTTTCTGGGCATTAAGGACATGGTTGAGTGTGTCAGCGCCACACGTTTAACCAGGCTGCTGGTGAAAGAAGCTGTAACCAGCGTCAAGTCAGCAGTCAGCTGCAATTCCCAGGCTGAGGGTATTATGGAAAGCGAACACGTCACTTCCCACCACAGACTTGATGTCATGGTTGGTCACGCCATCCATATGTTGAGAACTATTGGGGCTAAGATGAAGGGCTTGTTTCGATTTAGATTACGCAAAGAGAAGAGGTCTATGGAGACCTCCACTGATGGACAAAAAGGAGATGACGTCAACGAAGAAAAGAGCCACGAGTCCTCAGGCCCCTCTAAGACCTCAGAGACAGGGTCTGCCCACTCAAAAACCTCAGAGGTCAACTATACCCTCATTCAAACCTCAGGGTCCGGGTCTACCCTCTCAAAAACCTCAGTTGCTTCCCGCTATCAAACGTCAGAGACAGGGTCTACCCACTCAAAAACCTCAGAGGTCAACTATTCCATCTTTCAAATCTCAGGGTCCGAGTCTGCACTCTCAAATAGCTCAGGGTCCGTACCTCTATTCCCTAAAACCTCAGCCAGTTCTGGGTTGAGGAACGCCTCCAGCGGATTAGAAGACAGCATTGGAAGCGATACATCCAGAATGGTCGAGGATATCATTACAAAAGAGTTTTTGAAAATCACAGAGCCCCTAATGGATAGTATGACCAAAAGTGAGAGCGATCTTCTTAGAGCCGACACGGTCGAGGAGATTGCTGAACTCACTCAACTCATCGTGAAGGAGTGTCTGGGAGCAAAGAGCAATTCAACGCTTACCACTGAAGAAGAAGAAGCCGAGATCAAGCTGAGCGAGAAAAATAAATGCGGAAAGATCAAGGCCTTTTTAACCAGACGTGTTGCCAAACTGACCATACATCGAATGCTGTCAGGGCTGAAGAAAACCTTTTGCCCTGGAGCAAGAGCTAGCAGCGTGACTTCAATGAGGGCTTTTGATAACGATATTGATGGTTTGCTCACGGAGGAGGGTGATGGAGACCACGATTGGAACGAAGTGTGTGTTAATCAGAGAATGAAAGACATTTCCCTCGGCAAGAACCATGTGTTCGAAATGGATCTAAAAGAACTCCTCTACACTCACACCACGAGAGAGATGACGATTCCTGAGTCTACCCCAGGAGTTACGGAAATATTAATTGCCCCACCCCCAGTAACTGTGAAATCTGCGATAACGAGGCAAGTGCGTCGCTTCTTAGGAGTGTTCGGGTGGTTTGTGAACAACGAGGCTGTCACACAAACTGAAAGGATGATATCGGCTTTCGAGGAGATTGAGGTGCGACCAACAATCACAGAAGAAGCCCCAGTGTCAGTGTCATTGAAAGCCAAAATGGATGTCAAGGTTCTGGTTCAGAAACTGATCACACGGCTTTTCAAAAACGCAAAGGTGAACCACAACGTTGGAAACTCAGTCGGCATCGTTGAGAGCTTGTTGGAGAAAGTGTGGGCCAAAGTCGAGGGGGAAAGCTTCACAGTAACCCCGGACACATTTCAGACCCTCAACAAGGTGGTTTACAAGGACCTGGTCAGGATCTGGGGCTGCGCAGAGTCCGTGATCGTGATGTTCAACATGGAAGGATCGTCAGATGAAAATTGTGTCGCGTCCATTTTCAAAGCTCGCCTGATGCGTCAACCAAAGAAGAGACGAGCCGTCTGCAAATTCTTCCACTCTGTAGGCAAGGCCATCAGCAAGCCTTTCAGACGCAGCGCTGAGCCCGTGTGGGTTCTTTAAAGGGGGTTAATGAAATGTGGGGTATTTAAAGGGTGGGATTTTAAGTTAGGGTGGTAAATATGTGTGGGTGGGTTTCATCATTTTGAGATTTACTCGGGGGTCGCTCCGGTGTTTTCCCAAAATATTTGTGTGGGCGGGTTTTATCATTTTGGGTTTTCTCCGGGTTCACTCCGGTTTTTCCCGCTTACCATGCAACGGATTGGACGATTAAGATCTCCACCAAAAACTGCATAGTATCAACCTCTTATATTGTTATCAATAAATGTTGAAAAGCATTTTTACTGTTTCTCTGTCTTTAGTTTACGGTTGAATCTGTTATTATGTAACATGCTGAAGGTCTGCTATTTTAAGTTTAACTACAAGATCAAACTTTTGTGTTTTGTTGTGAGAAAAATACTCAATCAAAACAAATGAATGTGTTATATGTAGGGCTGTCAAACGATTACAAATTTTAATCAGATTAATCACAGTTTAAAATTAATTAATCATGATTAATCACCATTCGAACTATGTCCAAAATATGCCATTTATTTATGTATATTGTTGTAGGAATGGAAAGATAAATGAAAGAAGGCGGATATATCCATTTAACATACAGTATCTATGTTTATTATAACATTTTTCTGCATGTCAAAATGAAAGACAACCCACACACCTATCAATCATCAAACCGTGGGGTCTTAATTCATTACGTGTTGATTTCTATCAACGGGGGAGTACTTCAGGAAAGTCGACAGAGGGGGGCGGCGGCTAGTGGAGTACTTCGTGACCACAGAGTGTGAACGTTGTGATCAGCTGTTTTAGCGCAGTTCTCCAGTGAAGGGGGGGAAGTCTCCCTCCGCAGCCGGTTGGCGTAGTTTTGGCACAATTCCGTTGTACAGACCGACGTTAACAGCAGCCCTGTCTGTGCACACGGAGACCGACTCTGTCGTCCGGTGATCTAACCGCCTTCTGGAAAAGCTTCACAAGTACGTCGGTACGCAAATGTGCTTTGTGACACAAGTGACGGTACGCATTTCAGATTACGCACATAACCTGCCTACCAGTTATGTGCACCCCGTACTACAGCAAAAGTATTCTCCGTCGGGACTTCCTGCAACAACACCACGCCGTTATCAAAGATGTTCTATTGAGAAGACGATCACTACGTGACAAAAGTTTTCAAAACCGTGGCTACTGAAATCAATCTTACTAACTGCTGTCTGTGCAATTTACTCCGCGCGAGTTGGCAGACTTTATTTTGCTTACTTTAACATCATTTTTCATGGTGGGGCTTAGCCATTTCTTGGTATGGGTGTAGCCTACCCCAGCCATACCCTGGCGCTGCCACTGGTGGCATGTATGGGGCGGGCCATTCTGCACATGCGTTAAATGCGTTAAATATTTTAACGCAATTAATTCAAAAAATTAATTACCGCCGTTAACGTGATAATTTTGACAGCACTAGTTATATGTTATTGTGTCATTTTACAAATACATAGTAAATTGGGTAATTACATTGTCACAGCAGCAGTGTTGTCACGCATTACACATGAGAAAAACTATTTAAAAGAGACAATAAGATACAGATACAATAAAACAAAGAATGTACATGAACAGCAAATATACAACAGTACAATAGAAAATACATCTAAATAATACACAATATAAAGAAAATACTGAATATGTTTAAATACTCTACAATATACAATTGCACTAGGCAACAGATAGAAATATACAGAGTATTAAATAATTAAAATAAACAATACATGAGAAATCAAAAAATTGTGCTGTTGTGGAGCACCTAATCAGAACAATCTTTGAAATTCCGATTGTCTTTAAACGCACCATTTGACCTGTTTATTTTACCCGGGACAAAAATAACAGTCAAAGTCTCGTCGAGTATTTCTTCCTCATAACTGTGTTTTGTGAAGTAGGCATTAGATTAAAAATAAACAATTAAAAGGTAGAAGTCTAGGTTATAACTTCAGGGACTCTTAAATAAAGTTGTAATGGGTTCCTCTGCTGGTCTCAGACTTTATATGAGTGATAATAACGGACCTTTAATCCTGGACTGAACTGGAGGCACAGGGAATCAAATTACAGGTAAAATATAATTAATAATAACAATAATCTTTATCTGATTAACTACGTTTACTAAGGTGTATACTGTATCAGTCAGTTTGTCATTAAAATGCTAATTTCTATCGTATTAAACTAACGTAAAGTAAAAGAGATGTCATAATTAAAACACATTTAAAGTAAGGTATTTTAACTTATAATAATGATAATAACAACTATTATCATTATGATGTGTATTACATCAGTTGGTTTGTATCTGTCACATGTATATTACAGTCAAATGTTTGATAAAAGTCTATGTTGTGTTCAGTTATAAGTTTGCACACGGCGCCATCTTGTGGCGGAAGACATTCATAACCTGCTTCCGCCACACCACTCACGGAACATCCGGTTGTGCAGCAGCCATTTTGTCTGTTCGGGCAGCAAGTCCACCCTGACGATCGAGAACTGCAGTTCCGTCTTAAAGAAAACAATGTGAAATTTAATCCCAGCGTTAATATTTCCCGTTATCTACTATCTAAAAAATCAAATCACAATTTTACAAGCCGAGGTGGGCGGCAGAACCCCCGGATTTGAGTGTAAAAAACTAAAAAGCGCTGGTGTCTGGTTACGACATGTCGAGCGAAGAGAGCTACCGGGCCATCATCCGCTATCTGACCGATGAGAGGGAGCCCTACGCGGCAGGGACCCCCGGGAACACCAAGAGAAAGATCCGCAAAGCAGCGACATGCTACGTGGTCCGCAGCGGGACTTTGTTCTACCAGAGGCGGCTGAAGGGACAGAATGACTTCACGGAACTGGAGGTGGTGCTGCAGGACGATCGGAGGAGGGAGCTCATCACCGCGGAGCATGTTGCCTCTGAGGGCGGGGAACACCTGAACCAGCAGCTCACCTGGGACTTCATCTCACAGAAGTACTGGTGGAGAGGTGAGGAAGAAATAGCCACTTAAATGCGGTTAAATCTGCTTGGAAAACTGGTGTTAACATGAGGTTTTATTAATGTAAATATACGCCACACGACACAGTCACATAGTTACTCGCTGTCTCCATCTAGCGGATAATTTAAGTATTTATTTTGGAACTTGTTTTAATTTGTTTATTAACAAAGTAGTTTGATTGGCATTATATTAAAATCCACAATAACCTGCACTGAATATTAATATTTGCACTGTATGCACATACACATTTCACTGGCACTGGTACCTGCACTTTTACATATATTCAACCTATATATATATATATATATATATATATATATATATATATATATATATATATTCACCTGATGAATTATTTCTATTCATACGGTTACTACATGTTTATTCTTATTTTTGTATATGTGTATTCTTATTATCGCTGTAGTTCTCTCTTCAGTGGCTGCTATAACACCTGCATTTCCCTATGGGGATCAATACAGGTCCACCTTATCTCATCTTGTCTTACAATAAAAGGCTCATAAAATTATATTTACTATAGATTTTTATACTTAAATAAGAATATAATTGTGCTGAGCTGCTCAAGTCATGTGTCTGAGTGTTTGTTAAAATGAAAATCCTAAAATAAAGTTGTTTTTGGTGTTTCTTTAGGAATAAAATGTATTGGAAACTATTTCATCATCCAAAATCATTGCATGAAGGAAAAGAGATAAGCACTTAAAAGAAAAATATATATTAATAAGTATTGTTGAGACTATTTTGTGCTACTGGTGGAGAAGTGAGGAACACAATAAGTGTAAATATTCAATATACGGTTGCCAGATAATAATAGAACTTACACAAATAAATAGGAATGGGTATTATTTATTAACATGTTTAAACAAAACTAGCCGCAGTGCCTCACATGTAAGTAAATACATCCCGGGTTTGTTTGGCCGTGAATGACCCCTCCTGTATCTCTGTTCTCTCAGGTATCCTGAAGCAGGTGAAGGACGTAATCAGAGAGTGTCCCGAGTGTCTCAACAGACGCAGCTCGGATGACGGCGCTGGAAATCGACTTTTCGCCCGACCGGCGCGACGCAGAGCGACCGCTAACGATGAAGAGGAAGAGGAGGAAGAAGAGGGAGATAGCTTAGTCTTCGCTGACCCATCTAGTCAACTGAGACACAAAGCGACGGCCAAACACGAACTCGTCTTTGTAAGCTTCACATATTTACCTTTTTGTTTAAGTCCAGATAATTACAAAGATGGGATCTTGTTAAATAATAAAAATGAAAGCTAAATAAATGTAGCCTTTTTTCAAATGTAGCTTGGTTTAGAAGCAACCTGAGCTAACTGTCAAATGGTATGACAATGTGGTTAAAATAATATTAGTTGTCTTTATAAATCGACTGATGGATCCGTAAAAACCAACATAATAACTAAGGCATGTCAGTCAAATATTCAAGGTTTTATTTTCATATTACTATCAGGCTTCTCTCACAATGCAACACATTATACTCAACACAACAAGAAAAATACTTAAAATAGTGCATTAGACATATATGGTGCAAGCACGTTACAGGAGAAAGAAAATAAATACATATAAATCAGAATAAGGGGACATTTTTTTTTGTAAATTAAAGAGTTTAAATTAGAATAAATACTATAGTTACATATTACTATTTAGATATGCGGAATCAAAAGCAGACCCGGCGTCATTGGCGGGCCCGCCCATCCAGGATTTGGGCCCGCTGTTTTAATCAGGACTGAATACAACATTTTAATTGTTTTATTATTATGTGTATTGTTGTTATTTGTAGGGCTTTGTCCTAATATTTATTTTTGTTTTAAACTATGTTGAAAGATTAGTTTAATATCATTTTTTTTTTTGCTATGAAATTCTGAATGAAAGGCTGCGCGCGAGACTGGTTTTTCGCTGGGTTGAGTCGTGTGGGTTTTTGAGTGAGATGCGGAACAGCAGCCTGTCAGTTAGTTTACTCTTGCTAGGTTAGTTTGGCTTTTATCATTTATATTTATCTGCAACAATGGATATCAGGAAGTGGTTCATGAAAGGAATATGGCAACTCAGCGCCAACGAGCTAGCAAGCCAGTCAGGGACAAGGGAGGCTGGCAATCAATTATATTTTGAATAGAAATTGACTCAAGCCGGCTCTCTCACAAACTCCGGCTCTGTGCGCAAGCAGACCGCTGCACACGCTCTCTGCCTCGCTCAATATCTCTCTCTCTCTCCCTTTCTCTCCATCGCTCAACCTCACTCCACCCTGTGTGCGCTCCTCAGGTTTGCCTGCATGCTTTCCCAAGTTGGCACAGCGTTACAAATGTGCCACAAAACCAACCTATGGATGTAGTCTATAGTAAGACCGTCAACAGCCTTATGGCAACCTAAAATCTATTACCTAAAACCCCTCTGTTTCCGTAACAACAATTCACGAGCGCCTTCCTCACCCACCCCCCCCCCCCCACCCCCGTTGACAAATCTCGAGCGTCTAACAGCAACAATTCAGATTTCCCGGGATATGTAAGTTTCAGGCCCGCCCTGGTAAATCAAATGCCCGCCCAGAGACGTATGTCTGCCGCCGGGTCTGATCAAAAGATGTATTGATGACCAGTGATGATGATACAACGTATATTATAAACATGGCATCATTAGACCTTTGTTCTCTGTGGTCAATAAGCAGTTCTTGAGCGAAGGTGAACATCAAAAGAAAATATAACACGATGACAATGTTAAAATGACATTCAACACAATGAGGTCTCCGACAAAAAATAGAACATAACCTCGCTGTCAGAGATATCGCTCAAATACTTCCAAATTTCGCTTCTGGCGTCTTTGTTGTCAACAAGCCGAGGCGCAGCGGCAGTTGCACTCCCACTTGCAGCCATGCTTCTCGCTTTCTCACATGCTCTGGCAGCTAGCGCGTGCACGAGAGAGGGGAGGGACTTATGGCGCGTTTCCACTGCAGCGGGTAGCTCGCTTTAAGCGTGCCGAGCCGTGCGGGGCCCGTTTTTGGTTGCGTTTCCACTTGGCCTAGTACCGGCTAGCGGGTCCTAATCGTGGTTCTAGGGCCAGGAACAACCAGGCTGAGTCGGGCTGAGTATGCTAAACTAGAGAGAGAATCGCTGGCAAGGGGGCTACAACTACAACAAGATGAACATATTTGACCGTGATTTAATTGTAATACACGTTTCAAAATGATGCCGAAGTAACAACATACTGATACCGGTTAGTAAAAACCATGAATTAATGCTTTGACAAGTCTGCAGACAGACGGCAGGCGGAAAACCCTTTTAAAATGTGTGTTTTCTAAATGTAGCTTGGCTAAGCTAACGTTATATATGCTCCGACCGTCCACACTCACAACAACGGCCTATACAGACATAAACAAACCAGCGACTGTATTCTCCATGACACAGGCAGTCTGTGGTTTGTACTTGTTTAACTTTTGTCAAGTTTCTGAACAGATATGAGGAGCTGTGAGCTCTGAGTGCTAAGAGCTAACGGCTGTGTTGTTTTTCTGGGGCTCTCATTGAAGATGACGTCACGGCTCCGCCTACACTGCGTTACTATAATAACTACCCCAGCTCCTAAACTGTAATGGAAGCGCAGCATTAAAGTGAGCCGGGCCTAATAAGGCCTAACCGAGCGAGGCCGAGCGAGGCCTGCAGTGGAAACGCGCTTAGAGCGTGCTTGAGAGGGGCGGGACTGCAGGCACGGCTGCAGTGCAGGGAGTGGAAGCAGAGCGTTGAACACACACGGCTCTAATTAAAACGGCGCTTTCTCACCGGAGTACTTTCCCCCGTCATTCTTAAAGTACCGATACTAATAAAACGGAGGAATCGTAACGTTTTTATCGGCAGGGTATCGCGGTACCTTTCAAGTATCGGTACACTGTGCAACACTACTTTGCTCACATAATAGATGCTTGTAATTACTGTAAATACGTTGGCAATGGGACTAGGTTTATATGATGACCAGTTATTATTGTTGACATGTGTTGATTAGATTTTGAAGGTGTTTTAATGTGTGTGTTTCCCAGGTGGACAGTAAGGGCGAGGTGAATCAGTTCCTGCCCAAACACAGCCAGACGATGCTGGACAAACTGAACCAGCAGCGCCTCACTAACCAGTTCTGTGACATCACGCTGCTCATCGAGGGAGACGAGTACCGAGCGCACAAAGCCGTCCTCGCCGCCTGCAGCGAATACTTCAACGAGCTCTTCTTCGAGAAGGGAGCCGCC